>NW_010367478.1:159496-178457 GCF_000414095.1 Morus notabilis | reverse complement strand
TCGATAATACTAAATATATTTATTTACTTAATCTATAATAAAATATACTCGTTTTACTTTACATTACAATATTGGAGGATACTATATATGGTTATAAACTATTAATTTTTTCTCATATGTTACTTATGATATTATTATTAAAAAATATTTATAGATTTGTTACTTTTATTTCTGAATTTATATATTCAATTTATATATGTTATATTGTTTTATATCATAATAATTTTATAGCATTCATTCATTGATTACAAAATTCTCATAAATATTTATTTATCATGTTATATACATTTCATTTATCTTATTCATTAAATAAAATTCGTTATACTGTTTTGTTTAATATAGTAATAATGTAAGCTCATATGCCATAATCTTTTCTAACGTAAATATAAATTTTACAAAATAGCTTATTATATCATAATATATTGTAATACACAGATGGAGCCGATCTCTTCGCGAAGAAAAGAACTAAAAAAACGGCCATAAAATCTAACTACCGCGCTCGTCGTATCATCTCACATACGGATGAGGATTCAACACTTGTAAATACTGATTACTCAAGTAAATCAAGTTCTGGTATAAGAGATTCAATCACACTGATCCCTCGATCCAGAGTTGATGTGATGCAACATATGACCCAAACTGAAAACAAACACATACTACATAAACTGAAAACAGACATATACTACATATGCCTGAAATTGAAAGCCAATCTATGCAACATATCTCTGAAATTGAAAGCAGATCTTCTGAACAAGTTCGTGCATCAGCAATTGAAAACAACACACAAAATCGTAAATTTCTTACTTATACTAAATAATACATTTTTTTAAGGAAAAAAAAAGTTATATAATAGTTTCACAAACTGATCTAAATTTTTTTTCTTAGGTGATACTAACATGTATACCGACTTTGGAAACTGTTCTTATATCTGCCATTATTGTGGTGCTCTTTTTTGGCTTAATGAACGAATCAAAGGAAGTAACCCACCTAAATTCAATCTTTGTTATAGGCAAGGAAAGATTAGAATACCTTTTATTAAAGATATTCCTTCTATACTATATAATCTATTAGATTATTATGGAGGATCCTTGAGTACACATTTTTGAAAAAATATTAGAATTTATAATTCCATGTTTGCATTTACATCATTTGGGTGTAATATAGAAAATTTTCCAAAAAACTCTGTCGGCCCTTATATTTTTAAGATGAGTGGACAAATACATCATTTGATAGGATCTCTTTCTCCAACTGATAATAATCCCCCTAAATTTGCACAATTATATATATATGATACAGAAAATGAAATTGAAAGTTGAATGGCTTCATTCTCATTTGAAAATGAATCAAAAGATTTAATAAAAATAATAATTGAACATTTAATTACAATGTTAGACAATACAAATAATTTAGTAAAAAAATTTCGATCGATAAGAGATAGATATGAGGAAGATAAATTACCATCTATGAAACTAAGACTTATAAATCGAAGAAATACAGATAATAATCAATGTGAATTACCGACTTCAAACGATATAGGTTGCTTAATAGTTGGAGATATTGGTGAATACGAACAAGGAAGAGACATTATAATTGAAGATAAAATAAATTCTTTACAAAGAATCACAAAATTACATCCCTCTTATATGTCTCTTCAGTATCCATTATTGTTTCCTTATGGAGAAGATGGTTATAGAACAGATTTAAAATATCATGTAAATAACACAAATACCACATACAAAAGAAAAAGAATTTCCATGAGAGAATTTTATTGTTATCAATTACTAGAACATCAAAATCAAAGTGATATCCTATTTAGAAGTGGAAGACTATTACAACAATATGTAGTTGATGCATATGCATGTGTAGAGGAAGATAGATTTGATTACATTAAAAAAATCAAAAAAATTTAAGATCAAAATTTTATCAAGGAATTCAGGATGCTATTACAAAAGGAGATACAAATGCACAAGCAATAGGTAAAAGAATTATTCTTCCTTCCAGTCATACCGGAAGTCCTAGATACATGATCCAAAACTACCATGACGCAATGGCTATTTGTACATATTATGGAAATCCTGATTTATTCATAACATTTACATGTAATACAAAATGGCCTGAAATTATTAGAGCTTTAATAAAAATACCTGCTTCTAATTATGCAGATAGACCTGATATTATCGTAAGAGTTTTTAAAATGAAATTAGAACATTTTTTATCAACAATAAAAAATGGAAAAATTTTCGGAAGAATTGTAGCAGGTTAGTATATTCTTTCGACATCTGTGTTTTTTTTATTATCTATAAACATTAAATAATATTAGATATTTCTTCTACTAAAGATATCTAAACTAAATTTTCTGTTCAAATTTTGTAGATCTGTACGTAATAGAATTTCAAAAACGGGGTTTGCCACATTATCATTTCCTGTTTTGGTTACATACCGATGATAAACTACATGATCCATCAAAAATTGATAAATTTATTTCTGCCGAAATTCCTGACCCACAAAAAAACAAAATAAAATACAATGTTGTTGCTGAATTTATGATGCATGGACCATGTGGAATAGCAAAACCAACTGCTCGATGTATGAAGAACTCAGAATGTTCCAAAAAATTCCTGAAACAAATTAAAAATGAAACATATATTGAGAAAAATGGATTTGTCGATTATAGAAGAAGAGATACAAATTTCTACGTTGAAAAAGATGGTATTAAATTATATAATAGATATGTTGTTCCACATAATATAGATCTATGTCTTAAATATAACGCTCACATTAATGTAGAAATCTGTTCTCAGTCAATGCTTATAAAATATTTATTTAAATATTTAACAAAAGGACCTGATAGAATAAGAGCAGTCATAGAAGAAAATATTTGTACAGAAAAGTGTGGGGCAATTATTTATGAAGAAATAGATTAAATAAAAAACTATATTAATTGTAGATATATAACACCCTATGAAGCGTTATGGCGTTTATACGATATAATGAAACAACTAGATATTCGTAAAAGAACTCTAACTGAATGGATGGAAATGAATAAAACTGATATCAATGTTTCTGGCCGAGTTCTTTCGTAGATCGGCTCCCACCGAGCTAGAAGAAATCGAGAGTATAAAATGGAAGCTCTACGTGGATAGAGCGTCAAGCGACAACAGGTCAGGAGCTGGCGTCTTGTTGATCAGCCCAGAAGGCCACAAGATCACTTCAACGGTTCGATTTAAATTCAAAACGTCAAACAATGAGGCAGAATATGATGCGCTAATTGCAGGGTTGCGATTGGCCATTCACCTAAAAATTGAGAGGCTCAGCATCTTCAGCGACTCTCAACTGGTCGTCGGTCAAGTGAAAGAAGAATTCCAAGCGCGCGGCGAGAAAATGGGTGCGTACTTGAGAAAAGTAAAGGAAGAACTCTTTAAGTTTAAGAACTACAAGATACTTCAAATACCACGAGCCGAAAACGCAAACACCGACGCTCTATCAAAGCTTGCATCCTCAAAAGATTCTGACGCACTAGGGGTCGTTCTCATCGAGGAATTGGAGCAGCCGACCATTGAAGAGGTACCTGAGACACTAATCGTCCAAATAGGTGAAAATTGGATGACCCCACTCACCCAATACTTAATGGATACACAGCTGCCAAACAATAAAGACGAAGCCAGACGAATCAGGTATAGAGCCGCCAAGTACTTATTGTACGACGGTTTGCTTTACCGACGAGGCTATTCAACGCCACTACAACGGTGCCTGGATGATGACGAAGCCCAGAGGGTCCTCCGAGAAATCCATGAAGGAGCCTGCGGTAATCATACTGGGGGGCAGTCTTTAGCTCTGAAGGTTTTGAGGCAAGGATACTACTGGCCCACACTAAAAAAAATGCTTTCCAATACGCCCGACGTTGCGATAAGTGCCAAAGGTATGCCACAATTCCTAGAGCACCCCCAAAAAATTTAACCTCAATTCTTAGTCCATGGCCCTTCGCCAAGTGGGGGGTTGACCTAATCGGGCCATTACACCTTGCACCTAGGGGGTTTAAATTTGCCATTGTCGCGGTAGATTACTACACAAAGTGGGCAGAGGCAAATGCTCTGACTACAACCACGGAAGCAGCCTGCACCAACTTCATGTGAAATGACATTGTGTGCAGGTTCGGGGTCCCCAACTCGATAGTGTCCGACAATGGGAAACAATTCGATAATGTCTCAACGTGAAGATTCTATGACAGCTTGGGCATTTGAAAGGATTTCTCGGCGCCGATACACCCGCAATCTAACGGGCAAGTTGAAGTAGTCAATAAAATACTAAAGTATACCCAAAAGAAGAAGCTCGACAATCTAAAGGAAAAATCGGCCGAGGAACTCCCCAAGGTCTTGTGGGCATACAGAACGACGAGCCGAAGCACCACGGACGAAATGCCCTTCTCTATGGCATATGGCATCGAGGCGGTACTGCCCATAGAAATTGAGACGCCGAATATAAGAACTGTGGTCTACAACGACGACGGTAATACGGAAGGCATGAATGGAGAACTCGGCCTATTAGAAGGAAAAATGCTCGACTCTCAGTTACGCCTCGCCGCCTACCAGCAGAGGGCAGCCCGATATTACAACAAAAAATTCAAAAAATGAAGGTTCACCTCAGGAGACCTAGTATTAAAAAGGGTAATACAGAGTACAAAACCTAAAAATACTGGTCCTCTGGGCCCAATTTGGGAAGGACCCTACCGAATAAAAGAAGTATTGCGGCCCGGCACCTACATCTTGGAAAGCCTCTCCAGTAAAAAGGTTCAGCATCCATGGAATGCAGAACAGTTAAAGTTGTACTACCAATAATGTATGTAGTTTTTTAAACGCATCTTAGTTACATTTTTTGGCAATTTAAATAAATTATGAATTTATAGTACTATTGTCCAAAAGTAAGAAGAATTCACCCCTCGAATAAACTTATCTGCTTAAAAAACTAAGGTATATTAAACAGAAAAGGGGGGCAATAAGGGATCTACGGATCACCGCAAAAAAAAAAAACAACAACATAGAAAATTTTACGAAATTTTCTAAGGCGACGACCTCAAGGGGCAAAAGCTAACGCCGACTCTTCCAAGGAAGAAAGGCGAGGAAACACTTAGAAAATTTTATGAAATTTTCTAAGGCGACGACCCAAAGTGGCCAAACCTAACGCCGACTCTTCTAAGGAAGAAAGGCGAGGAACCACTTAGAAAATTTTAAGAAATTTTCTAAAGCGACAACCCCAAGAGGCAAAAGCTAAACGCCGACTCTTCCAAGGAAGAAAAACACTTAGAAAATTTTACGAAATTTCCTAAGGCGACGACCCTAAGGGGTAAAAGCTAACGCCAACTCTTCCAAGGAAGAAAGACGAGGAAAAACATAAAAAATTTTACGAAATTTTCTAAGGCGACGACCCCAAGGGGTAAAATCAACAACGACTCCTTCAAGAGGGAGAGACGAATGCATAACAAACAAAGGAGCAAGGTATGAAATCTACTGCCTTTTTATAAAACGCAAATGAAATAAAAAGAGGTTCAAACTAATATCATATTAGTTACAGACAGCAGTAAAATATATATATATATATATATCTTCAGGCCTCACCGCCAACCGCCGAGTCATCACCAGGCGGGGAAGAGTTGTCATCGCCAGTAGAGGGAGGAGCATCATAAAGGAAGCCCAAGTCCCACTAAGGATGCTCTTGTTTTATCAAGTCGACAATTTGTTGACCAACGGATTGAAAATCCTTGGTACGAATGTCGGTGAGCTCCGGAGAAGCCTTGAACTCTTCAATAATCTCTGCACGTTTGGCATCAAAAACTGTTGCAGCCTCGGCTTCGGCTTCTTTCTTCCCCTTAGCCTTTCCCTCAGCAAAATGTCTCTTCACCGCCTTAGTTGCTTCTGCCAACTTCGTCTCAGATGAATCTACCCGCTTTGTAAGGCCCTTAACCGAGGCAGTTAGCCTAGCCAGTTCACCTTCCAAACTCTGCCATTTCTCCATGGCCACATCTCTCTCCTCGGTGGCGTTCGCACACTTAGTCTTAGCGTCATCGAGAAGAGAGTTAAGCTCGGCCTTCACGCTGTCCATCTCTTTATCTCGCTCCTCAACCTTAACTAGGTCGAGAAGGTTGAGGATGGCGAGGATTAGGCCCTAAAAAATTGGAGGTTAGAAAATAAAAATGCAAGACGGCGAAACCAAAAAAAATAAAAGGCAGCTTGATCAAGTCTTACAAGAATTTGGAAAGAGATCTGCTTCCGCTGACGATCAACCAAAGAAGATTGAGTGGCAGCGACCCAGTGCGGCTCAAGAAAAGACTCATATAGAGCCTAGAAGACAAGGGAGAAGCGGGGGGAAAGTTTCAGCATCGCCCCAATCTCGGCGTCAGAGACATATGGGACTTGGAATTTCAGATCCATAATTTTTACCCCCAAGATAAGAACGCGTTCCCTCGGCGTCAGAGGAACGTTTATGTCAGGAATGGGGACCGTCGGCGTCCAAGTTTCTACCACCGGCGTCTTCTCTTTGCGCCTCTTTTTTAGTGCAGGATCCTCCTCTGACGTCGAGGGGACCCTTGTGGCTTTCCTTTTCCTCGGCGCTTGAGAAGAAGAGCTGGCTTTCTCCTTTCCCCTAGAAGGAGGTTGTTGGCTTGGCGGGGGCTGCTGGCTTGGCTTAGACGGTTGACTACTGGGGAGCTGGATCCTCAAGGATGCCATTTCTACAAAGACGACGAGACAAAGATATAATCGACACTTGGATAAACAAAATGCTATTGTAAGAAAGGCAGCAGGAACAAGGGTTTACCTTCGTCGCTCAAATGGAAGTATTCACGGACGGCATCGAGGTCAGTAGGGACTGGGAGATCGAGGATTAACTCGGCACTTCGAAGATTGGCCTGGGCCAGGAGGGTGTCAATATGACGAACCTCGAACGGGAACGAGAAGGCCTTCTCAACCCTCGCCAAACTGTTCCCAGAGAAGTTTGGCCGGTTCTGACTGACTGAAGGATAAAAAGACTGTCAGCATAAGAAAGGAGAAAGCAAAGTAAGGTGAAAGAAAGAGAATCAAAGTCTCACTCATGTTCCCAAATGACGCCTGCACCTTCCTTCGGTGGGGCAAGCGATCGTCGGGATAAAAATTAAAGGGACCGCATATCATAAAAAACATGGGTTTCCACCCATGTGACGACGAGGGAATGCCCAAAATTAGCTTGTCAAATATGGGCTGAGATCTCCCATGCCAGTTCAGAAAATACCACCCCTCGCACTTGGCAACATGGCACAGTCTGTACATGAATCTAAACTCATCTAGAGGAAGATCCATGTCAAACTGCTGGTTCCACAAGATCCAGGCGTCAGCAAAGCAGTACCAGAAATTTGGCGCCAGTTGGGCAGGGGAAATGCCGTAAAAGTGGCAATAATCTTTTACGAAGGGATGAATCGGAAGGGTCATCCCCGCAGTAACGGCCCTAGTATAGATAGGGAGGAATCCGGTCGGGGGCATACTAGTCCTAAAATGCATGTCTGGGAGGAGATATTCGAACCACCTCCCGTCAATGCATCCTTCCTTCACCGACCGGATGATGTCCTTATTCCGGACCCTCGACGCCACGGTGTCAACTGTGAAGGAAGGCCGATCCGGGTCTCCACTTGTAGCAGCTAGCGGGGCATCCACCAGAGAAGCGGCGACCCCACACACGTTGCCACCTGTAAAAGGCCTCTTGTCGACATCTTTGTCGATCATTCGGCAGACGCTGTCATAAGTATCATTATCGTCGTCGCCTGGGCTGGCCATATGTTCCTCGACTTCCCGCAACAGTAAGTCGCAGTCCGACGAGGAAGATGACCATGAGATCTCCACCACAGAAGGAGAGTCTGGTCGTACAACAGACGGTTCCTGTCGACAGGTGTTTTTTGAGGCCATTATTCTGGTAATAAAAAAGACAAGGAGCTACGTCAAAATCCTAAGTCGAGAGGAAGGGAAAAATGACAGTTATTCTAAGCGACGACCATTCTAGACAACGAGTGCTGAAACACCTCAACATAACGCCGACCATTCATATGAAAATGGTAACGACAAATGCTCATGACAACCAAGGTTCATCAGAACCCAGAAGCCAGACTCGCATTCAATCAGGAAGCAGGAAAAACTACCCTATGTGGGTCGAATAAAGCATAACAGCTAAAGTATAAAAGCTACTGTCCTCTACATTTCGTATATCAACACCTATGATTCACTGGGAAGCCAGTAAAATCATCCAGCAACGTAAATAAGCAACGAATAAAAAGCTTACCGGTAAGTTAGAGTCTGGACGAAGTTTTGAAACCGAGTAAACTTCATGATGCACCAAAGGAAGTAGGGAGCACAAGTTGGAGATTCACAGGGAGAGATTCAGGCAGAGTAATGGCGGTTCTAAGGAATTTTTCTGGAAAGAATGACTTCGGTTTAGAGGATATTTAAAGAAAAACAGGCCCTCGACCCCTGACCGTCGGATGAGGCTTATGGAGATCCAACGGAAGGGGTAATTTTTCCGGATCGAACGACAGCAAAGCAAAGGCGGGAAAATGAAGGGGCATGATCCAAGGGCTCACATACGCCCTTTCGAAATAAAGCCTCACGTCAGCATGGGGAAGTGACCGATGCGACGGTTGCATTCCTCAAGAAAATCTGAAGCATCCAGGCCATCATTGCGGACGAAGGCTCGGGACCGGTTTCCCACACCCGAAGCACGGAAGGACGACCGAACCTAAGATCGAGGCTGTCTAAAAGAAACCCTCGACCTGGGGGGTAGTTGTTATGAGGGAAAATATGGAGGACACGTGGAGGGGGGACAACATGACACGTGGCCTTAACCTTTCCTCGCAAAGCAGAACCCTCGACGTCTGGGATCCCCTCCCCTTCGTCGTTTAGGGCCCGAGTAAGAAGCCTAGGGCGTCAATTTTGCCTGCGTCGACAGGTCGTACCGTCGACATTACAACATAGAAGTCCACTGCCAAGAAGAACGATTGGGCTAAACAACACTGGCGACAAGGGGAATGCTCCTTAAGGGAGAGCCTAACGTGGCAAGCTGCGTAAGGGATGTCCACAGTACAGACATTAAATGCAAACCCTTAAACCGCCCCTACGAGGGACAGAAAAGGGTTACAGCTGTGCACAGAGCCGTAATGGGAGACTAATCAGCTGAGTGAACAGTGCACAAAAAGTGATTAGTGGGCTACGGGCTACGCCTAGAAAGGTAGACCACTCGAGTGCTTGTTCAGCCTACAGGAGAAAACCCCTTCAACGAAGGAAGCTCGGCTATAAAAGGAGAGAAAACTCATACAGAAAAGAGTTTGATCTTTTCTAAGAAAGCAAGAACGAAAGAGCATATTGTAAATTGTAACATTCTCAAGAAGGAATAACAAACCACAGTGGATGTAGCTCTTCATTTTATAAGAGTGAACCACTATAAATCTTGTGCGTTCTCTTACTTTAAGTATTTTTTCTTATATTGCTTACTGCACAAAAAATATGACAAGCACATCAAATTCCTACACATAACGTATACTTAAGCCGGTAATCTGACGGGAAACCCAGAGGTAAACTGGCCTATTTTTGTTGGCAAAAATCCACCATCAACAGTCTTCTCTATGTAAAAGCTTTAATAGTCATTGAAACTGCTTTATCTATTCTTACGTTGCAGCAATTTTCATGTTAGCAAGGAAAAGTAAATTACATTTCATTTTTTTTTTACAAAAAGAAAATGGAATGTTATAGTTAGTTATAAGTTTCAATTTTCAATTTTCAAGAGCAGAGA
The DNA here is from genome assembly GCF_000414095.1 of Morus notabilis. NCBI lineage: Eukaryota > Viridiplantae > Streptophyta > Magnoliopsida > Rosales > Moraceae > Morus > Morus notabilis. The sequence goes on along the minus strand of NW_010367478.1, from coordinate 168,656 downwards.
AGCTATTTTATCAGGCACTTCAAAGATAAGTGTCAATTTCCAATTTTCCATGAATATTAGTTTATTTTAGTACTCATCAAAGTTATTCTTATCCTCAGGTTTTGTGATGGTTGCTTCCTCTTCAAGAATACTTTGATCTTAAATATTGTCCTCTCGCATATAACACTAATATATAATATTTACGGTCACATAAATAATCATGAAATTTTCACTAACATTCATAAAATATTCATTAATATATGCAGAAAAAAAATTAATAAACTCTTTTATTAAATAAATAATAAATAGTCTATTACATCTCATGTTTTTAGGACACCATTTCTTTTGCTTTATTTTGAAGATAAAGATAAGAGTTCTACAATGACTCTAATTATACCTCTATAAATAAGAGGTAATAAAAAATTGGAGAGCATAATTAATTTTCACTCCCTCCTCTATATGATAGGCATGTAACATGCAGTTAGTTAGCGTGTAACTTTTTATTTATGGGCGTGTAACTCAAGAGAAAAAGAGAATAAATTTCTTCCATAATTTCCAGTCCTGCTATATACACGTGATAATGGTAGTCGGAGATTAGTTAGTTGAGTGCTCATCTCTTTTTGTTTTTAAGTGTGCCCATAGACATGTTCTTCATAAAATTAAAGAATTGACGAGGAAGATTCTTGGTGAGCTGAGAACTGGAGTACTTGGATAGTTTATGGACTTAAAGTTATCATCCTAATCGGTTGTTATGTATATATAATTCCTGTTCTGAATTAATTAGATTAATTTATTCTTTATAAAGTAATATAAACTATAGCGTTCATAAAAAAATTTATGAAAATTTTTGTTCGAACTTGATCTGAGTTATCGCGCTTTCACATCCGAAATCATTCCAGAAACCAACACATGTTGTAGATCTAATTTTGGTTTCTTCTCCACAGGGTGGAAAAACTCAAAAGATGGTTACTCGAGCCAAATGAAGGATCTTTAAGCCGAAGTTGTTTGTTGTCTCAAAGGAGCCTAATTTGGTAAAAGAGTCTGTCTCAATAACATAAATCTACCATAAATTATGAGTAATTGGCACTATTCAGAAATGGCACATGGTCATAAGTACAGTTACTAGAAGATATAAACGCGATGGGTTATAAACATGTTTTCATGTTTAAAGAGAATCATGATGGAACTATTAATAGGTACAAGACTCAGTTCATGGCAAAAGGATTTCATCAATTGCAGGATTTGATTTCACATGAGACCTTCAGCTCTATTGTGAAGCCAACAACAATACGAGTTGTGTTGACCGTTAGCTTATATCGTGATTTGTCTATTTGACATCTAAAAAAAAAAAAAGCGGATCCCAGTGCCAAAGAGGCTCCCGTACTATGACAGACTCAAGGGAAAACTCAATCCCATATGTATGCGGACTTACCTCCTGAAGGAGAGGCCGTTTCCAAGATTCGAACCTTGGACCCCGGGTGTAAACGCAAGCGCTCCCACCACGGGATTCGAACCTTTGACATCTAGATGTTAATAATATATTCTTGAACGGTTATTAATAGGAGGTCTACAAATGGTGTACCTATAAGGTTTTGAAGATCCCAAGAAAGCTAATTTAGTGTGCAGGTTACATAAATCGCGATGGGCATGCTTGTTAACCATATCAGAGAATCATAACATTAATAAAATGTTTGGTATAACTCCTGTATTAGGGTAAATTAATACGATTTATATCATATTATAGAACATGATTCATTTTTTGTGTATTGTACTATATTATCATGGTACACGATGGTTGAGTTTGGTCAAGCTGGCATGGGTTCGAGCTAAAAACTATAACGTTTAGAAATTGAGGAGTCACAGTGCATTTTTAAAAAAATTATATTTTGACCACTCAAGTTTTTAAAATTATATTTTTACTTTCAATTTTTTGTACAATTATATTTCAACCCATAATTTTTTAAAATTCATTTTTACCCTAAAATGTGAAAATTATACTTTGACCCCTTTTTAAAAAAATTACATTTTAACCATAAAATTTTAAAAATTTATATTTTGGCCCCCTACAATATTACAATATAAACTGACTACAATATAATATAAGCTGCCAAACATAGCTTATGTGGTCTGAAACAAGCTCTTAGTGCCTAGTTTGATAAGCTTAAAAGAGCTCAAATTTTCACAGTGCTAGATCTAACCAATCTTTGTTAATTAAAACTGTTACACCATGGTCGAGCAATCGATCATTTCTTAGGACGACAAGCGTCGAGGCCTCCCTGTTGAGGATCGGTCGCTGGCGCCGAGGGAACGACTGTACCTAAGGTGCCCTTTATACGTCGAGAGTTCATGCAGGATAACGTGCGTCGAGAGCCCCGCTTGGGTGGTGAGGGCCACGACGTCGAGGTAGCAGCCTAGTCCAATCCAAAGATAGTCCCGTCAACCCAAGGAAAGAAACACTGTACCAACTACTACTGTCAAAGTCAGGAAATCAGGGAACCGGTAAGGGTGGTTGGCCTGACCGGAAGCTATAATCATGAAAATACAACTGCCAAATCTCAGAATTTAGGGATAGAAGATTCTCTTCGGGGAATGTAGAGGAAGTCTCTCATGTGTACAAGGCCTATAAATAGAGCCATGGGATTCATTAAGTTTTTTACACACTATTCTACTACTCCAGAGAGATTGTAATCAACAAAGTATTAGTGCATCCACAAATGGATTAGGCCAAGAAATCTTGCCGAACCACTATAAATTCTTTTCTCTATATTATTCTGCAACATTAATCCTTAATTAATCCGTGAGAGATTACTGTTAGTGTTCTCAGAGAGTTAATCTTTAGTCGAAAAAAATCCACCGTCAACAATTGGCGCTAGAAAGAGGGCCCTAGAACCCAGAAATCAATCCAGCAGTAAGTAGTGAATATGGCTCCTCTGAGAAAAACCCGCAGCATGACGGCAACTCAGAAAAGCCAGGAAGGCCATAATCCTGCCTCAGAGGAAGGAATCTGATGAATCTGCCCAACGGCGATCAAGAACCAGCGGGGGCACGGCCCAACTGCATGGCACAACCACCGGCCGCTGAGAACCCTCCAGACCGCCTTGACCATCTGCAAAGGCAGCTCAAAACACTTGCTGTGGCCGTATAGAGGATGGCCACAGCCCTCGCCAGACGGGAGCAAAGGCCAAATTCGATGCTGCCGTTAGAAGATGCGCCGATGAACCCCGTGAACGCCGCCGTCGGGAACCAAGTAATTAGTGACTGACGTGGTGATGCCGAGGGAGTCAGGGATAGTGGGGCCAACAGCCCCCGCCCAACCAAGTCGAATAGATCTGTGGGGAGCAGGCAACGAGCTGCCAGGAGGAGAGCCTAGGAGAGGGCTACGGCCCAGACAGCAAATGACTGAGAGGTACCTCCTCGACCACAGGAGAACGTGAACCGGAGGAACGCGGTTTCGGTAGAATCTTTGTCCGTACGCGGGGGAGACCTGAGGGAGCAGCTGAACGCTCGACGCGACCGAGATGTGCAGCGGACCAGGGAGGAAGAGCTCACGGCCGAGAATAAAGTCCTGGCTGAGAAGATGGCCAGGCTAGAAAAGCAAATAGGGAGTCGGCTAAACAATTTTAAGCAAGTTGTGGGAAAGGTGGCTGAAACCGTAAATGTCAATGCCAAGATGTATACGTCTCATGACCACCCATTCACAGAGAACACCATCCATGTGTCGTTGCCTGATAAGTATAAGCCGCCACCTATTATGTGATATGATGAAAGGAGTGATCCGGATGACCACCTGGAAGTCTACACAGGGCACATGTTCCTACACGAGTACCCCGAGGAGGTAATGTGCCGGGCGTTCAGAAATCATCTTTCTGACTCCGCTAGGAGATGGTTTAGGTCCTTAAAACCAAACTCTATTACCAGTTGGGATGACTTGAAGAACGCATTCCTGACTCAGTTCATAGGTGTCAAAAAGTACATCCCAACAAAGCAAAACCTTTCGAGGGTGTTTCAGGGACCAAACGAGTCCCTAAAAGATTGGATAGCCCGGTTCGGAGAATAGGTGGCCGCCACCGAGGGGATCTCAACGAGGTAGCTTTGATGGGGGCCTTGTCGAGCATGAAGAAGGACATTCCGTACAACACAAACCTCGACTAGAGACCAGCCCAGACCTACCAAGAATTCTTACAAGGGCCCAGGGATTAATTAACACAGAGGAGGCCAAAAAGACCTTAAAGAGCAAGGTAGTGGCCCCCACCAAAGTAGAAGTGGGACAGTCGAGCCACCAAAACAACGGAAAGAAGCGCCGAGGTAATCCTTAGGTGCAAACAGAGCAAAGGTATAACCCGGCCCCAAACAACAGAGGTGGCAACGCCTCGGCGGGTCAGGGGGATACCAAGCGAGCCAAGCCGCAAAAGTATGACGCCTACACTCCTCTAACCATGGGAATCGAGGACGTCCATCACAAGATCAGTCACCTCCAGGTACTGCGTCGCCCACCGCCGCTGAAGTCTGACCCAGCGTGGAGAAACTGAAGCAACTATTGCAAGTTTCACGGTGAGAGCGGACACACGACCATCGAATGTTTCGACCTAAGGGATGAAGTCGAGAGGCTGATCCGGGAAGGGAGGCTCAGTGAGTACCGTGCCAACCGACGGGGCAACAACAATCGGAGGAACAATGACCGATGGGAGGACCAAAGGCAAGACCACCCCCCTGAACCTATCGGCGTGATAAGAACAATTTTTGGAGGGCCGTATATTGGCGGTACCTCTCGCCGCTCACAGAAAGAATATGTAAGAGACGCGAAGGAAAATTTCAACCAAAGGGTCATGAGTGTGTCCGACAGAGAGGCGAAGGCCGCAAGATTTGAAGAGGCCGAGATAACATTTTTAGAGGTAGATGTAAATGGGGTGCATTTCCCCCAAAGTGATGCTCTAGTAGTGGAAGCCATGATCGGTAACCACACGGTCTGTCACATCCTAGTGGACAACGGCAGCTCGGTAGACATTCTGTATGCCAATTGCATTGACAAGATGAGGATCCCTCAAGCGAGACTACATAACAACACGCAACCCCTATACGGCTTCATTGGGGATTGCGTCATTCCTGAGGGAATGATAGAACTACCAATGACAATTAGTGACCGACCACACACCTCGACCGTTATGTCACGGTTCTTGGTGGTGAAGGGAGGTGACCAGTACAACACAATCATAAGGCGACTGACCCTGAGGGCATTGAAAGCAGTCATGTCGATCTATCATCAAATGATGAAATTTCTGACCCCTAGTGGAATCAGAAGAGTCAGGAAAAACCAGTACGAGTCGAGGCTCACGTACTCAGAAACAGTCTGTCATTACGCCGAGCTGGGGTAGGCGAGAAGAGAAATGAGGATGGTGGTAACCAAAGCGTATGAGTTCGACCTAGATCTAAGACTCTCAGACGAAGAGACGGGAACGGGACTGGTCGAGGAATTGATCACGGTCTCCATTGACGAAAAGGAGTCGACAAGGAAACTGAGAGTAGGCTCAGAACTTGAAAAACATAGCAGGGAAAGGTTGATAGCATTCCTCAGGAGCAACCTTGACGTGTTTGCCTGGACCCACAAGGACATGGAGGGGATAAGCCCGGGCATAATGAGCCACATGCTCAACATAGATGAGAAGTATCCCCCCAAGAGGAAAAAACATCGACCAATGAATGCCGAGAGGTATGACAAATTAATAAGAAATGACTTTGTCCGGAAATTTTTGTACGCCGAATGAGTTTCGAACCCTGTACTAGTATTAAAACCCAATGGGCAGTGGCAGACCCGTGTCGACTTCAGCAACCTAAACATACCCTGTTCAAATGACAGCTTTCCGCTCCCAAGGATAGATCAGCTGGTCGATGCCACGGCAGGGCATGAACTCCTAAGTTTTATGGATGTCTATTCTGGCTATAACCAGATACTGATGTTTCACCTCGATGAAGAGTACACATTATTCATCACTGACAGGGGCTTGTATTGCTACAAGGTCATGCCCTTTGGCCTAAAAAACGCAAGAGCAACATATCAACGCCTGTTCAACAAGATGTTCGCAAACCAGATAGGTAAAATGATGGAAGTATATGTGGATGATATGCTGGTAAAGAGCAAAACATCCGAGGACCACGTTGAAGACCTTAAGGGAATGTTCAACGTCCTGCAGAGGTATAAGATGAAGCTGAACCCCCTTAAGTGTGCGTTCAGGGTCAAATCGGGAAAATTCTTAGATTTTATGGTGAGTAGTCGAGGAATTGAGGCTAATCCGGATAAGGTGCAGGCCCTCATCGACATGAAATCGCCACGAAAACCAAAATAAGTTCAAAAGCTAACGGATTGTATTACCGCGCTCAACAGGTTCATCTCGAAATCTACAGATAAGTGCATGCCGTTCTTTGACACCCTGAGAGGAAACAAATCATTTCAATGGATAGAGGAGTGCGAACACGCGTTCCAACAATTGAAGGAGCACCTTGGGAAGCCACCCCTACTGTCCAAGCTTACGGCCGGAGAGGTGCTGAGCCTGTATCTGGCGGTCTCTAACCACACCGTTAGTTCGGTGTTGGTCCGCGAAGAGAAGAAGGTGTAGCTATCAGTATATTACACTAGCAAGCGCCTCCTCAACGCAGAGATGAGGTATCCACAGATGGAAAAACTCGCCCTCGCGCTAGTGGTGATGTCGAGAAAGCTACGCCACTATTTTCAGGCCCATAGCATTTAGGTTTTGACAAACTATCCTCTTAGGCAGGTATTGCAAAAGCCCGACGCTTCTGGAAGACTCCTTAAGTAGTCCATATGTCACGCCCCCCAAACGGGGTGGGTGACGTGGAGCTCGATTTGGGATTAATAAAGCAGGTTCCCAACCGGGCCCCACCCTTAACTGCATTAAAATATGAATAAATTACATTACAGAATCCCGGAGCCTCTGACACACAGGGCTCCACCCCACAGGACATACAGTATCGTACATAGTAAATCCAAATATTATATAAGTTTACAGAATTTCTCAAATTCCTTACATTTGTCCAAGAGGATGTCCACGATCCTCACTTGATTCCAACAGCAACACAACTCAGCTGCTCCGTAGCAAATATCCAGCTACTGTGCACCGCTCCTAGAATCTCTTGGGAGGGATTTAGTACATTTAAAACATAAAACGTGAGCGAAAGGTCCAGTAGGATATAATTTGAAATAAACGTTATAATAAATATGTGAGGGAATAAATAAATAAATAAGTAAATAAAATAAGACATTCAGTCCCGACAGAACAGCCGGAACCTCACATCCTTTTTCTCAAAGGAAATGTAACTGTAAATAATCATTTTACAGGCTTCAGCAAGTAATTAGTACAAATTACTTACCTAACCAAGTGCCTCGCCTACCCGGACCGAGTTTCGGGTTCTGCCCCCAAGGATGCACTCTTCGCGTCCTATCTAGGCTTACAACAACAGACTCTATTACCAGTTCACAATATCTCTTTGCTTAAGAAATCATTCATTAACATTTTGAAATCGTTAATACGACCCCACGAACTGCTCAAGCCGCGGGCCTCATGACTGGACAAGCCATAAGGTTCCATGACTAAACAAGCCATGGTTTTCAAAGCGTTTTCTTTCACAAATCAATCCCTGTATTTAAAACATTTTCAAGGCTAAAATCCTTTTTGAAAACAGGCTCACTAGGAAAAGGGACAGAAATCCTACCTCGCACTATCAAACCTGGGACTAGCGTTGCCTTTTCCGGCTTCTGCTTCCTCAAGCCCCTTCAGTCTGAATCCTCAGCGATCACTGATGCAAAATAGCACTTTAGGATTAATTCTCATTCCTAAAGCAATCCAAATCTCAATTTCTGACCAAGATTTCCTATTAGTGTGCCCTAATCCATTTTCATGTTTCAAATTATCATTCCAAGGGTTTTCAATCTCAAAACAAGGATTAAAGATGCTAATCCATTCATCTCAAGTCCCCAAATGAAGCTAATTTGGGTTCTCCCCAAAAACAGGGGTCAAAACAGCAATTTCAGGCCAAACAGGGTCAAACCCCATGTCAACCGGTGACATAGCAGTACAACACTACCGGTCAACCGGCAGTGTGCACACCGGTCAACTGGTCAGCCTTACAGTCCGGTCGACCGCATAGGTCGACCGATTTCCATGTGATCCGGTCGACCGCACCGGTCAACCGGTGGAATCAGCTGCGCGAGAGAAGCTCACGGAAATCAATCCAAAACCTACAAATCTAGTCCCAAATCGAGATTTTTCAAAGGGAAACCACTAGATCTGGGTTCTAGGTCCTAAAACAAGTCCAAAGAACCCAAGATCTCCAATTTCTACTCTAGTTTTACTCAAAAACCATCAAAATCCGGTTTGAACCAAAAATAAGTTTTGAAATCCAAAAACTTGAGATTCAAGAAAGGTTCTTTCAATAATCTTACCTCGAATCCTTCTCTTGACATTGAAAACTTCTTTAAATCTTTACTTGGTTCAAGATCCGTTTGATTTGGGACAAAAATGAGAGGGAGAGAGAGTGAGAGAGAGCACGGGAGAGTGAGAGTGAAGGAGAGAGAGTGCATGGGAAAGGAAAGAGAAAGGAAAGGAAAAAGGAAAAAGAAAAGAAAAAGAAAAGGAAAGAAAATGATATGTGTACAATATTTTAAAATAACAGTCCAGAAATGAGCCCATACACACTTCTGGGTTAAAATAAATTTACTGAGAATAATTTAAATACCTTGGAACTATTTAAACTCACACGTGTCAGAAACATTTATTAATTAAACTCAGTTAATAATCTAGATTAGGCACACTAATAATCTCAATTACCTTGATTAATCTCAATTAATTCTTCAGGGTGTTACACCATATAACTCAGCCAGTTTGATATTGATTACAAGCCGCGGATAGCCATCTAGGGCCAAGCCCTGGCTAACTTTGTTGCTGAGTTCACGGGGTTGCCGGATGAAGCAGAGGTTGTTGGCGGGCCACCCAGATGGAAACTCTATGTCGACGGAAGCTCCAATGACAACGACAGTGAAGCAGGGTTGTTATTGTTGGGAATAGTGTCCTAGAAGCATGAGATGTAAAATGATATTTATTATTTATTTAATAAAAGAGTTTATTCATCATTTTATGTGCATATATTTATGAATATTTTTGAATATCAA
>NW_010367478.1:158974-159117 GCF_000414095.1 Morus notabilis | reverse complement strand
TATATAGGATGATCTTAATCCTGAGTTCTTAACAAACTCCTATTTATGGATTTATGTCTTTTGATTTACTCGGTACGGATTCCGAGACCCTGAATCCTATTCCTTGTATTTTGGAGACATAATGAAATAGGTAGCTGGGAATG
>NW_010367478.1:135931-157068 GCF_000414095.1 Morus notabilis | reverse complement strand
TGAATTAAAATTGGACTACTGGATAAAGGATAAAATCTCTTCCTTCCCTATCTGATATAGGCGCCACACACAGGGATAAAACCCTAGAGTGTGGCCGGCCACCAAGTGGGTAAGGGGAAGGGATTTTTTGTTCCAAATTCAAAAAATTGGAGATAAGGATTTGATTCTATTTTGAAGTTTGACTTCTTCTCTTTAAATATGAGAAAGATAGAAAATTGTAGAGACAATTTTTGACACATTATTCAGCCCTAATTGAGTGTGGCCGAAATTCTCATAGAGGAAAAAGAGAACAAAATATTTTTCTCCAAAAATTCCACATCGTGCATGCGTTGGTGTTTGTGGAAATTCGAGTGTTTAAGAAACCTATTTTGTCTCACGTGTGCCCACACACACGTCTACGTGGAATCAAGGCATTGACGTGGAAGACTTTGGTATTCTAAACACAAAGCTTGGAGCAAGGACTGTTCGTGGTCAAAGAAATTCAAGTTATCATCCGAGTCGGCTTCCAGGTATTTTTCGGTTGATCCTTGAATGATGTAAATTAATGTGGTTAATTTATTCGTGCATAAATTAATATAATCTATAGAGTATCTCAAAAGTTTTATGAAAAATTTTGTTATACACGATCCGCTGTTTTTCATCCCCACGCTTCCGCACCCGAATTCGATTCGGGAACCAGCAGTTATTACATACTCCAGAGGGTCACAAAATAACCTCAGCCATCAGGTTTAAATTCCCCGCATCTTACAATGAAGCAGAATATGAAGCGTTACTGGCCGGACTCCGGTTGGCAGAACACCTAAAAATGGAGGCCATAGACATCTTTAGCGATTCACAGCTGGTCGTAAACCAAGTGAAAGGCGAATATCAAACCAGGGATGAAAAGATGACAGCCTACCTTCAGAAGGTTAAAAAGGCCTTAGAAAAACTCACAGCCTACGACATACAGAAAGTGCCAAGGGCAGAAAATAGCAATGCTGACGCCCTTGCCAGGCTCACCACCTTAAAGGATGCCGAGCTATTGAAGCTGGTACTCGTGAAAGTTTTAAAAGCTCCTTCCACTGAGGGAAAGCCTGAAGTCATGTCGATGAATCGCCAGCCAAGCTGGAAGGACCCAATCATCAGATATTTAGTCGACTGTGAACTCCCAGAGGACAAACAACAAGCAAAAAAGTTAAGGTACCAGTCGTCGAGATTCACCATGCACGACGATACTCTCTATCGAAGGGGATTCTCGACGCCCCTGCTCAGGTGCCTTGATGTAGAAGAAGCAAAGAAGGTGCTCTCAGAAGTACATGACAGGATATGTGGAAACCACACAGGGGACAGTCCCTAGCTTATAAGGTACTGAGGCAGGGGTACTACTGGCCCAACCTCAAAAAGGAAGCAGCTAAATATGCAATGAAATGTGAAGGTTGCCAAAGGTACGCCCCCATCCCTCGACTGCATTCAGAAGATGTAACGTCAATAGTTTCTCCTTGGCCTTTTGCTAAATGGGGGATTGATCTCATCGGCCCATTACACAAGACCCCTGGGGGATACAAGTTCGCTATTGTAGCTGTCGAATACTTTACGAAGTGGGTTGAAGTCGAGCCACTGACGACAATATCGAAGGAAAAATGTACAAACTTCATATGGATCAACATAGTCTGTCGATTCGGCGTACCACATTTTCTCGTATCAGATAACGGGAGACAATTTAACAATGATAACACCAACCAGTTCTGCGAATTGCTAGGTATCCATAAGAACTTTTCCTCTATTGTATATCCCCAATCCAACAGACAGGTCGAGGCAGTCAACAAGATCATAAATTTTACGCTAAAGCAGCGGCTCGACAGCTACAAAGGGAAGTGGGCAAATGAGTTACCAAAGGTCCTGTGGGCGTACAGAATGACTAGTAGGACTATGATGGGGGAAACTCCCTTCTCAATGGCTTATGGAATAGAAACGGTCCTACCAGTCGAGGTATCTCTTCCCACAAGCCGAGTGACACAATATCAAGAGGCCAGGAACACCGAGCGAATGGGCTTAGAGCTTAACTTTTTGAAAGAAAGACGCACAGACGCGCAGCTAAGGCTCACCGCGTACCAAGCCAGAACTACTAGATACTACAACAGAAAGGTCAAGCATAAGCAGTTTAGAGTTGGAGATCTTGTCTTATGATTGGTAACCCCAAATACTAAGCCAAAGAACTCTGGGGCCCTGTACCCAACTTGGGAAGGGCCTTACAGGATAAACGAGGTTGTGGCTAATAGATCCTATCGACTCACATAAATAAATGGTTGAGACATCAAACACACATGGAATGCAGACCAACTGAAGACCTACTACCAATAACAGCGGGAAAGATCGCCCTAAAGGTTACATTTAGTACTTTTTACTTGTGTTCTATTTTATTTTTGCAGGCTGAAAGGTCGACGTGTAAATTCTACATAAATATATAAGTCTAATTGAATTTTTTACTTACCTGATTTATGCAAAATACTACATCACGCTCAACTTGGCCCTACATACTCAGAGATCTACTATCTACGTCGACCGATAAATGTCGACTAATGTTGCGTTAAAGACTATCTTTGACGAGAGGGTAATAAGGCCACCCCAAAGTTTTGTAAAGGTCGTAAGCCCTGGCTTAACCACACTTATGCAAAATAGTATGTCCACAACATTCATACGCAAAATAGGCACTTGTATATATATATATATATGTAAATAATAATAATAATAATAATAGGTCTAAACCTTATGGTCATTATAGAACAACAAATTCAATGTCTTGGCCTAACGGCCCTCTAACAATTATATATATAAATAAATAAAGAGAGAAAAGTCCTCATAGTGCTACCCCATCCCCTGCTGCCTGCTTAGCGTCCCCAGCACCCGGCACTACCTCGACCACCTCCACCACCTTGATTCACTTAATTGCATAAACTCATCTAAGTTGCATTTGGATATGTGTAATTGATTATTCACACACACACATAAGGAGTCTTAGGTAGGGTTGAGAACAGCATTCGAGTTGAAATTCTAAACTTTCAAAAAGTTTAAAGTCTTTCTTGAGCTGTAACTTATGTGAGATCTCTGAGGCATTTTTTGTGAAACAACGCCGAATCAATACTCAAGTAAAGTTTCATTTATTGATGTTTCATTTAACTCATTTTTTTATTTCTTTCAGTTTTCTTTCTTTGATCTTTGTTTTGCTCGAGGACTAGCAAAATATTAAGTTTGGGGGTATTTGATGAGTGAGTTTTACTCACTCATTTGGTATCATTTTATACTTAATATCTAGTTGGTTTCGAGGTTTTTGTTAGTTTTTATATGTGTTTTCGTTCTTTGTTTGAAGGATAGGTGGAAGTCTCTGATTTGGAAGGTTTTGGACAAATTTCGGTAGAAAAAGACAGCAATCATAGCGCTTAGGTGCCAATCTATAGCGCCGTGGCACTGAGTTATACGGAATCAGCAATTTGGGCAGAACTGGTGGCGCTTTGGCGCCAGTTTGTAGCGCCGCGGCGCTGAAATCCGGCAGAAATTGTGCACTGGGCAGAATGGGGAGCGCTTAGGTGCCCATTATAGCACTGCAGCGCCCAGGAGTTTGACACAACAGTGCAGAAAAGGAGAATTGGGACGGAGAAGAAGAACGGCTCAAATCCGGAGACGGAGACGCTTCAATTCAACTCCAAATTAGTTCTTTTCTTTCCTTTCCAATGATTAAGACTTTGTTTAGGAATTTATTTTTTTTAGAGATGAACTAATTTCTTTTTCTAGGGCTATGATGTAGCCGGATTATGAATGTTCAGATTCTCAATCTTATTTTTAAGTAATTGATGTTTAATCTATATATGCTGAGTATTTCAATTTATTCTTAATGCTTGTGATTGTTTGGCCAACTATTACATGATTTTGTATTTGATTTGAGACTGAGAGGTGATAATTGAATAAGCTCTTAATTGAAATACCATGAGTTGTTCATAGGATAGAGATATTTATGATGCTTGTGCAGTTCTTTTGAATTTCTTGCACTTAATGATTTTCGACAGGTTTAGAAGTCTGACAGAGATGTAGATTTTGCTTGTTGGATTAATATTATTGTTGCTTGAGAAAGAATAATAATTGCTTTAGAGAAATTGCTGTCAGTATAGGATTGAATGTTAATTTGCTTGAATTATGAGAATTTGAACATGATTAATTTGGTGAAATCGGAAACCCTAGAATCTTAATCTATTGAATTTTCATCCATTGCTTAGCATTGTTTAATTTATTTAATTGTTTTAGTTTTGCTTTACTTAATTTTATAAACTCTCTTTTCAAGTATTCAAATAAAATTAGGGTTAATATAATTTCGGTAATTAGTAAACAACAATCCTCGTGGGACGATATTCTTATTCACTATTATATTACTTTATTGCGATAGCATATACTTGCGTTATGATTTTTCACAACAAGCACCCCTCCTTAAAGCCCTCCTGGAACCTCTCACCTTTCTACTTAGCGATCGCCTCCTCAAGATATTTGACTTTGGCTTTCTCAGCCCCTAAATCTGAGGAAAGCTCTTCCTGGGTAGTGCGCAGAGCTGTAATCTCCTCCTCCGCAGCCCTCAACGAGACGCCCTGCTTTAGCAAAGCCTCGAGCTCCACATAATTCAGGAGCATAGCCTCGAGAGCCTAGACAACGAAAATGACAGGGCATGGATAAGGCGCAAAGATCAACTATGTGGGAACGGAGGTCGAGAGGTGAGCAAGCAAAACCTACCGAGGTTTGGTGGATCACCACTAGGCACTGGCACTCTAGAAGGTCCATCCTTACGAACTTGTCCCAAGAGTCTGGGTGAAAATGCGTGTAGATGGCATGGATGGGAAGGTTGAAACGAGAGGGGAGGCGCAGAGCCTGGTTAAGGTCGTGGTCGACCACATCCGAGACGAGAAATTGGGGGTCATTGATCTTTGACCCCGGCATCACAAAGAACCCCTTAAGCGCAGGAGGGACGACTAGGTTCGCGGCGACCTTGGTGCCCTTACCCTTGTCCAGGTACCGAGATGCCTGAGACGACCCCTCAACCGATGAAGGGTCTTGCAGCTCCTCCATCCTCGGTCTCTTAGGAGCGGGGGTGATGACAAACTTCTCCTGGATGGGGACTTCAGTGGCACTGGGGGCTTTAAGGACTTGGACTGCCGATTGGCTCGACGACCTGAAGGAGGTGCCTCCCTCCCTCTTCCTCGGCTTTGGCAGGACAACGTAGCTCATGGTGGACGGCACGGCTGCAAGTAAAGAAAATGTCAGATCCAAGAATCCCTCGACCACTTCCCTTTTCTTCTACTGAAAGATGAGGGGAAGTAAGGTCTAACTTACCGCTGAGGAGATCTGTAGGGGGCTCAACAGGCTGGCGCGGAGGGTCGAAGGTAACCACAAAATCGTATAGCCGACGGTTTTTTGGGGTATTAAGAATGGTAGAGCTTCGACTGAAATCAAAGAGGGATAGGATTTGCTCGACTCGTGCTAGGGCAGCTGAAGAAAGCTTTGGTCAAGTACAGACTTCACCTGCGGTAAATAGCAACATATATAAGATAGCTCGACAGATGGGGAGATGTTACGAAAATTCAGTGAAGAGGAAACCTACATTATTTGCTGAATACTGTCTGCGTCCCCAAGGGACGCTCTCCGTCGAGCGGGTGAGAGTTAAAGTTGCCACCGAGGAAAAAAAACTGTCAGTGAAGAGGAAACCTACATTATTTGCTGAATACTGTCTGCGTCCCCAGGGGACGCTCTCCGTCGAGCGGGTGAGAGTTAAAGTTGCCACCTAGGAAAAAAAACTAGGGCTTCCACCTGTGGCAACTAGAGGTCTTCTCGACCACGACAGGCGGGACTAAAGGTTTGGATTTGGAGTGGGAGCCTAAGTAGAAAAACTCACTCTGACCCGGGGAACTCCTAAGGGCATAATAGTATAAAAATTCCTCGACAGTTATGTCGAGTTTCAAAACTTTCTCCACAAGATGATCATGGAGTTTATTATCACCCAAAAATTAGGTGACAGTTGTGCGGGGGAAATCCTGTGAAGGCCACAAAGGGCCTTCACGAAAGGGTGAAAGGGCAAAGTCTGCCCAAAACTGAGGGAGTGCATGTAGACGGTCATGTGATTGGCAGGGGGTTGTGAGTCCTATCGTTGGGGATCGGGATAATCAAGTAAAAATTGTTGGCGCCGATCCCCACATCACAAAACGCCTTCATGGCAACCCAGGGCTTTATCTTCGATGGATTGACGTCTGTCACCATCCCCGAGATGCCACTGGTCGACACCACCCCGTAACCACGCCCCTCAGCAGCCAGCAGGGCCGACCCTTAGGCCATCATCCTCATCATCGAGGAGAATTAGCTCGTGCGGCCGAGAGGTCGAGGCCGACCCCTCGGCGTATTCGTCCACCTAGCGAAGCAGAGAATCCCCGCTTTCGCCTGAAGATGTACTCGACGACGCGGCATCTATAGGGTCATCCCTAACCCTGGAAGTGGAGACCTCTCGATCTCTAACCTGTTTGGGCGGCATGCTCTGGAAATAAACATAGAAGGGGCCGAGTTAGTACCTAGTGGTCGAGAGGCCAGAAACAAGATTCAAGAAGAAACGGGAGCATGCTCAGATCAGAGAGGCCCTAAAGTCTGGAACCCAGCGCGAAGATAAAAAGAAAAACTCATACAAGGGTCCCCAAAATCCAGAAACGAGCCTGAGGACACCCAACAAGAGCAACTGAGCCCAAGTGAACAATGCTCAGCCCCAGTTTCACGACTGACAACCAAGTAAGTGCATTTTCTTTTAACAGATTGTTTTTTCTTTTACAGGCATTGGTTCTAGGATCACGCAGGAAAAATAAAAGGAACGAAGCCACTTACTACTCCTTAAGGTGGCCTGAAGACTGGGAAATCAGGGAGAACCACGAACTGAAAATGCACGCGGAAGTTGAAGTTTGAGACGGTAACTCCTGGGGAAATCCAGTAGAGTAACGGCGTTCTACAAAATAAACGACCGTGAAACTGTTTCAAAGGGTATATATATACCCGAGGGGGAAGCCCAGGAGAGAAATCTGAACGACACCAGATCTCGACCGTCGAATTCAAACCGACCTCATCCAACGGTGAATCTGAAGAGACGTGATCCACCGGTTGGGATAAGAGCAGGAGAAATAAATCTAATCGGACGGCTGCAACTTCCCCCTCAACTGCCACGTGTCACCAGGGTATGGGGGACGTGACCGTTGACACGATTAACGAGACTGCTCCACTGCCCGAAAAACTCACTGTAATGATGGCACTGGACCTACAAGCAGCCGCCATAATCTGCAGGAGAGAAGTTGCCACGTGGTACTCTCGACGCTGCATAGCCTGGAACATCACAATGTGATATCCCAGTCTAGGGGGTAATTGTTACACCGTGGTTGAGCAATCGATCATTCCTTAGGACGACAAGCGCCGAGGCCTCCCTGTTGAGGATCGATCGCTGGCGTCAAGAGAACGACTGTACCTAAGGTGCCCTTTATACGTCGAGAGTTCATGCAGGATAACGTGCGTCGAGAGCCCCGCTTGGGTGGTGAGGGCCACGACGTTGAGGTAGCAGCCTAGTCTAATCCAAAGATAGTCCCGTCAACCTAAGCAAAGAAACACTGAACCAACTACTACTGTCGAAGTCAGTGAACCAGGAAACCGGTAAGGGTGGTTGGCCTGACCGGGAAGCTGTAATCATAAAAATGCAACTGCCAAATCTTAGAATTTAAGGATAGAAGATGATCTCCTCGGGGAATGTAGAGGAAGTCTCTCATGTGTACAATGCCTATAAATAGAGCCATGAGAATTCTTTAAGTTTTTTACGTACTATTCTACTACTCCAGAGAGATTGTAATCAACAAAGTATTAGTGCATCCACAAATGGACTAGGCCAAAAAATCTTGCTGAACCACTATAAATTCTTGTCTTCTCTATATTATTCAGCAACATTAATCCTTAATTAATCTGTGAGAGGTTACTGTAGGTATTTTTGAAGAGTTAATCTTTAGTTGACAAAAATCCACCGTCAACAAAAACAACTCCTACATGTTCTCTTTTTCTACTTGTTTACGTGGATGATATGTTGATAGAGGTAATGATAGGAAGGAATTACACTAGTTAATTGATACTCTACACAATAATTTTGCTTTGAATGACTTAGGAGTGGTTGATTATTTCTTGGGAATTTAAATCAAGTCTACTTATGAGGGACTGCATTTTGTCACAAACAAAACATATATCGCGCCTGTCATGTAAAGTCAACATACAATATGCCAAAGATTTTGCAACTATCATGACAAGGTCTTCAAGTTGTCCTCATTTGGTAGTGATAATGTTGTTCATCCATAATTGTATAGAAGCATTGTTGGTGCTTTACAATATGCAACAATCACTAGACCAAAATTGTCCAATAGT
This sequence comes from Morus notabilis, assembly GCF_000414095.1. NCBI lineage: Eukaryota > Viridiplantae > Streptophyta > Magnoliopsida > Rosales > Moraceae > Morus > Morus notabilis. The sequence continues at coordinate 148,626 of NW_010367478.1, read as the reverse complement.
TTGAACAAGGTACTTCACTTTATGCAAAAGGCACAAGAGTCTCGTTAGAAGTCAGTTAAGAGGACGTAAAGATACTCGAGGGGGCACACTTAATTATGGTTTGCATCTCATAAAATCTCCATAGCAAGATGTTTCAGCTTTCTATGATGCAGATTGGGCATCTGAACTTGATGACAGAAGATCAACCTCAGGGTATTGTTTGTTTCTTGGTGCTAATTTGCTAATTTGGTCAACTTTTATATAATTTAGAATTAATTCCGCAAGATTTGTGCAGTTGGCATTACTGCCATTGTTTCTAGCTTAGAGTTGGTTAACTTGTCAATTATATCTAAGAGATTACAGTGTTGATCATCAAGTAATTTGAATAAAAGAAAACTACTCCACAATCTCTTAAAGAAAACTACTCCACACTCTCTCTCTCTCTCTCTCTCTCTCTCTCTCTCTCTCTCTCTCTCTCTCTCTCTCTCTCTCTCTCTCTCTCTCTCTCTCTCTTCTTTTACATAACATGAGCAAAAATAGTAGTTTCTTTTACATAACATGAGCTACATGCTTTGCTTACCTACCCGCTCACTCATACTGTAGTTCTCGTTGACTTCTCCTAGCTTGTTAAAACAACTTTATCGGGACTTCTGTGAGTTTCCTTTTTTGGCCATAGATCACTGAACTATGCGCCTACCTTCGCTTTTCGATCAGCCATCTTTTACTCTTTTACATCTACCCAAAAACAGATTATAGCATGTATAGGAATTTAGAAAATTCACGAACTTGTGCGCAATTGGTACTGTGTATTTTGTAATCTCATTCATCGTAGCAACCAAAGGATTTTGAGCACATGAAAACTCCATTAGTATTTATTCGACAAAAAGAAAAAAAAAAAAAAAAAAAAAAAAAAAAAAAAAAAAAAAAAAAAACCTGTCTACAAGTCTTTCAATCTCCTAACCTAAAATCAAGTCTTCTAAGCCAAACCGAGTGAAGCAACATATGAAATACATCAAATGGCTTAGCTGGCCGGTTTACTACAAAATGCCTCCTAACTTTAGACACACACTTGTACATTTTCAAATATTTCTCATTGGAAACTCCTTTCAAAATGTTCTTAATTTCTGGTATCTTTGAAACTGGAATTTCTACTGAAATCTAACTTTAGACACACACTTGTACATTTTCAAATATTTCTCATTGGAAACCCCTTTCAAAATGTTCTTAATTTCTGGTATCTTTGAAACTGGAATTTCTACTGAAAATTTTTTCCAGTTAAGTACATCACTAAATGGTAAGGAGTAATTATCGGATATGATCACTGGAACACACCCTGCATAAATTGCCTCCACCACTCTTGGGCTTGCTACTTCGAAACCACTTGGGCACAAACAGAGCAAATTAACTGGCCCAACAAATAAGCAAATTAGCAAATGAGAAAGAAACCACTAGAAGAAGAATATATAAGAGATATATATGAAAGAAAGAGGAATTGTTAATACGTAATTCATACTTGTAAAGGAAGATTAAGCCGTGGGGATGGTACTTATAGTGTGTGAAGAGAGAGAGAGGAGAGAGAGGACAGTGACGTAAGGCAGAAGGTGGGATTTGATCGCAAAAATTAAAACACAAATAATATATATATATATATATATATATATATATATATATTGGTGGATAATAATCCTCGTTCATGCATAAAATCACTCAAAAACTTAAAAGAAAAATAGTTGTAATTTCCTGCAATGCAGCAATTGAAAAGATCACCATTCCTAAATTATTGTTATCGTATATCTTCGTTACTAATGAGGTTTTCAATTTAATCAATGGTCATTACATTGCTAATTGTAGTTGTCTTTGTCACTTATAGTACCTCGAAAACTAATGCACCTACCAAATTTTTTGCAGCTAAATTTTGAGTCACTAAATTATGGAAATTAAATAGAAATAATCTCAGCAGCTGAAAAAAAAAAAAAGAAAAAAAAAAGAAACGGTTCAGTTCTTTTTGTTTTTTGTTTTTAATCATTCAACAGGCTGAAATTCGATTGTAACCATGACTTATTCCTTATAATACCAGAGCTGTTTAACTTGGTTGGGACAAAAAGAAAAATTATTGGATGTAAGTTACTCATATGGCACCCACAAATTTATCATTATGTTGTCATTTTTCTAAGTTCATCTTAGAAAAACAACTACGTACCCAGATATTTACTTTGGGACTAAAGAGAATCCTTTTTAAATTACTTTTTATCGTAACTTTTTTTTTTCTTAGAAAATCATTTACTTTTTTTTTTTTTTTTCCCCTGATAGCATGGAAAGGCAATTACTTGTAAGACCCACTGCTATCCCATCATGCATAAACCAGCGAGAGATGCCTCACTGACAAGCTAAAGAAATAATTTTTGGTACAATAATCAAATTAAACACAACTGTGAAAACAATAAGAACTTACTTACCCAGTCATGACAAGAAACCATAAAATGATCAGCACCGTTGCTTCTGTTCCAAAAGGGATACTTATTGGCCACAACACCAATGTAGTCATTCACTAGTCTATGCAGTCGATCACGCTTGTAGTCATCTTTGGACATAATTGGCTTGTAAACATAGTGAACGACATTCGTTACGCTAAACGGCAAGAAAAACGCATGAGCCTCGTTAGGATTTCTAGCCTTAAAAGGACTCTTCTCACTCTCTATTTCATCTATGAATTGCCCTTCAATGGCGTATATGTTGTTCACTGCCCCTATATGGAAAATTGGGTGCTCTCCTTCCTTGTAGCTCCACACTTTAAATCTCTTCACCATCTCTATGTGACTCCTGATTTGCACCCCAAAAAAAAATGAAAAGAATAATAATAAGAATAGTTAAAGACTGTAATTTGTAAGTAAAGTATTATTGAAAGTGTAAAAAGAGTACGGCGTGATGCTTCCTATTAAGGGGCAAACTTCTCTTTTTCTTTTCCTTTTTTCTAAATATCTTTTGAATAAGGTGACATTAGTATGTGGTAATTATTTTCTTCGTTGAAAAAATCATAATTACTATTGGCGGTTTTCTTTTTCTCTATAAATTAATTGTCACGTAAAGAGTCGTATTATTCAAGTTATCAATCGTGAAAACAGTAAAATATAACTCCACGTATGTTCTGCAATCTCAAATCACATGAATTTTAATAATAATTTTTTTGGAGTACTAATAGCTTGAAGGGGTTAATTGCAAATGACTAGACAGCCATGCTTGCATAATAAGGCCGATTCCTCATAAAGAATGGAGTCCAAATCAATGAAGAAATTGGGTTTGTTTATTTCTATTTGTCTTTTTCAAACGAAGTTACACGTTTCTTCCTAGAATATAAGAAAAGTGAAAGGATTTATATGATTTCTTTTTTTTTTTTTTTTTCAAGATGATTGATATGCCCCCAAAAAAAAAAAAAAAAGATTGATTTCCGCTTACTGATGAAAAGCATATGCATTCTTGTAAACAGATCCTCTTGGGACAAAACTCTCCTTCTCCTCCGATTTGAAACTCTTCAAAACAATCGCTTCCCAAATTGCCGCTCTAGTCTTGGCCAAATGTTGCTCAATTCTATCAGAATTCCTCTTCTTCTGCTCAACAAGTTCACATGATATAGTATTAGCCAAAACTTGACCAAAAACCAATACAAGGCTTTTAAGCATAATACGAGTACTTGATCCATCAAAGAACCTTTTTAACAACAACTGAACTGTGCTTAGCGCTTGAATTCACTGAAGTTGAGAGAAAAGAATCTAAAGAAACTTGTGGTAATTGTGGGGTTGTGAAGTTGGTAATTGTAATATTTCTGAGAGTAGTATTAATACTGATATTAGTACTACTAATATCTGGAGTACTTTTGTTTGTAACACTAAAAGAAGACCAAGAAGGGATTATTAACTGGTTTTGGTTAAATGGTGTGTAATGGAAAAGGAAGAGGAGAAGAAGAAGAAAAAAAGTTGTGAGTGTTAGCAAAGTTGTGGAGCAGCTGAAGGCTGAAACCATGGCTTGGGAATCAGTTATTTTTCCTCTCCTTACTCTTTCTTCAGGGTTCATATAGAAAAGATGACCAAGCATATCATCACATGTGGGGATTTTATATGCACTAGAAGTAGAAAACTCAAAACGCTTTGCCCATTTTGATGCATAAATATATAGTAAAGTTTGACTATATGGAAAAGATTTGTACTATCTGGCTATTGGCCAGCTTGGATCTTGGTGTAGCTGTTTAATTATCTGAGGTAATCTAGGATAGTGAATAAATTAATGTTGTTGTATATATTTTAGTTTTAACCTTGAATTTTAATGAAGTACAACACCATTAAAAGTGAGTAGAATATAAACTTAGATTTATGGAACCTGTCCATTTTTGTGCTTTATCTTTTAGTGGAGATTGGCTAATTTTTCTAATTGAAATGGATTTTTTTAGTGTTTAATCTATTTTCTGGGTGTTTCAGGGTTTAAGAATAAGTGCCCATTTAAGATTATAATACATAAAAGTTGGAGGGATCTCTTGGATCACAAACTTCTTGAATGTGCTTTCTTTTGATTGAGCTGCAAGCAATATGATGCTAAAAGTCCGAGCAGCATTGAAGAAACCACATGATCTCTGAAATAAACAAAATCTTACGGATGCCTTGGAAAACGTTGGAGTTGTCCAGGTTTTACTTTTTCAGCTACTTAATTAGCTAGAGTAATACTAGTACATGATAAATAAGGGGGACTTAAAATAAACATATTGATAAGGTGACTTTTAATCATCTCTGAAATTTGATTCAAAATTGTTTGAGTATGGAGGTGATATTGACACTTGATAATGCATATTCTATCACCAGTCTCCAGTATACGCAATTTAATTGTTCTAATATCATGTTAATTTATTAATATTTTGAAAAGCTCATACCAAAAGGACGTAGGTTGATTTAAATCTTCTAAAATCAGTGCCTAAACCATGTATGATCAGCTCTTTTTTTTTGTCGTACCGCAATTTATCAGGCATTGGATGATGAACAAATCAATTTAAATTGTTTACAATTTAAGTTGTTTTTTTAAGTGTGACCCAACAACAAGAAATATCCAAATCTTACTGTAAAAATGCATTTCAAAAATAAGATCAAATTTATATTAATGGATATTAGTTTGAAGATTCATTATATAAGATTCCATAATGACATGAGATGAAATTTGGAGGACTTTGACAATGATCTCTAATAACCGTGCCCTGCCTTACGCCAAGAGATCCAATGTCCATGTTAATCGGATCCGGGAAAGTTTAGTAAACCAACCAAATCATATTGCGGGCTTCCCAACTTCCAAGCAATTTCAACCATTTTATTTTCTTTTTCGGTACTCTACATTTGCTTGGGAATCGAACGACTTGCTTTCTAAGTTATGAAGTTTGTATTCTACAAAGCCCAAGAGGAAAGGACTTGGGCTAGGATATGAAGGGAGAAAAAGAAAAATAAGTATGAAGTTTGTATTCTACAAAGCCCAAGAGGAAAGGACTTGGGCTAGGATCGTAAAATGAAGGGAGAAAAAAGAAAATAAGTTAAAATTTGGGATGAATTAAAATTAATAGGTTAATAGTTTATATAAGTTAATAAATAGGCTAAATTATTGTTTTTGTCCATAACCTGTATGATTATGAACCATAACTTGATAAGTTATTGTTCATAAACCACAGTTTTGTCCATAACTTGTCTGGCTATGAACCATAACTTGACAAGTTTGTCCATAACTTATCTAGTTATGAACCATAACTTGACAAGTTATGGCCTATTAATTTTTATAACTAAAAATTGGCCTATATACTTCCTTAAGCTTTTCATATTGGCATATTTTCTACTATTTCCGTAAAATGAATTTCGTAAGCATTTTCCCTTATACTTCCTTAAGCTTTTCATATTGGCCTATTTTCTACTATTTCCGTAAAATGAATTTCGTAAGCATTTTCCCTTAAAGGATCATTGCCTACTATTTAACGGCCATTTATAAAGGAGATCCTATAATTATCACTTAAAATAAATAAATACGTTCGTAAAAAAAATTAATACAAAAGGTTTACAAAGCAAACAAAAAATAACGTTACAATAAGCAAAAGACACAAGTTTTTCAATTCTTCCTACATTGGAAACTAGGTAAAAACAACGAGATGCAGCCTTAGGCTATAGAACACATTTTACAATTCGTAATTAATTGATGTACTAAAACAAATGAATAATTCAAGTACTTGTCTAAAAATATGAATCAAACAAATAATCCAAATAACTTAATTATAATAACATAAACTACATACTTCTCATACAACCAACTTTGTTGCGCCAATCTACAATTACAATTGTAGCACCATAATGAGCCAAAGCCCCCAAGACCACAAAGACATGGAAGATCTGATGGCTATGCCCTGCCAAGTCAAACCAACCAGGCTTCAATCTCTCCGGAACCCTACTAACATAAAAGGCGGTCCCGGTCAAGTAGAAAAAGGCCATGGCCAACTCATAAGAGAGGATGAGATTTCTCCTTGGATTGTCCCAATTGACAATAAGTGCATGAATTGTAGGAACAACCCCAAACAACCCCATGGACGAGAAGAGTAGAGCTCGTAAACCCCGGTACTTGCCCTCCGAGAGCTTCGGGGAGAGCAGCGTGAGGATGGTGAAAGTTCCCATGAGGGTGATCCCTCCGAGGTAGCCATGGTGCCAGTTTGAGTCACAGTGGAATATGTAGTAGATTGGAGGGAAAAATGAGGTGATTATCATTGTGGTGATCCCAACATAGTCTATTCTAAGCAAGAGAATGTTTAGAGAGTGGGAGTGGCATGAAAATAGGTGGCAAATACTGCTTGAGAGAAGGCAGAACATGGATCCTCCCAAGAAGACAGAGAATGGCCAATGTTCTACACTATCTTGGTTGTTTAATATTGAAGTGCTATTCATTCCTGGAGATTTTATTTGCTTCAAATCTACCAGTTTTGTTGTCCCCTGCAAATGTACTTATGGCTATTAGTTTCTTTTCTTGAAGTCACCAAATGAAGATTACAATAGTATATTAAATTTCTTTTGGCATCCCACAAATCCCCCAAACCCGTTTATCAGGCTCAAGTTCGAAACTAAAGAATGTGATGAATTCTACAATCCTTGAGAAATATAAACTCGCGAAGTCGCGATTATTCACTAGGTAGGTGGGCCTGAGGATTTGAAGTCGAGACCTTTCGGGAGCAAAGCACAGGCCTAACCACTCAACAAGCGCTGCGGCGTTAAGATGGGAGTAATACTAAATGTTAGTAATTTGATATTGAGGAAGTGGACTTACAACAGAGAAATCTTTGAAATTGTTGGAAACATTTGCATCGGAGCTAATAGGTATAGACCTGCAACAAGAATGTATGCATATGAATACTCAAATAAAGTAGCAGTAAAGGGTCAAGTTCAAGCTGTTTAATGGAATAAATAATGGAGAATGAAAACAGAATTGCTTATAATTAATGATGAAATGCAAGAATGGCAATCATGAAAAACTGCTATGTGGAGTTTCTAATAGTATAACATTGTCTCTAAAAGCAAAAGTTCATGAAGCAAAATGGAGTTTTATCTAAAATTTTTTACACACTTGATTGAACAATAAAAGTCATGCAATTTGGTTCCTTAGTTCTTCGTTGGGAAAGTAAAGGTTGGTGGTTGAAAGTTGGTTATCTAAGAAAGTGAAAAAGGAGTTTTAGCCCTGAAAAGAGGGAAGTACCTAAAAGGCAATGCATCCACAAAGTTATGCTCAATCTCAACATTTCTTTACGTATGTTTGCTATGATGAAGGTACAAAATTGAATGCTAAATATAGGAACAATATATGTATGTATGTCTAACTCTGAATTTTATATTTCTTCTCCTATTCTAGTTCTTATACTGATCTCTTCAAAAAAGAAAATAAATCAGGGAAAATTAAAGAAATATCCCAAAGATGGAAAAAGGAACTACCCAACAACCTGGAAAAAATACCAAGGAGATCCGCTACATGAGGCACCTCCAAAAAATTCGCCATAGTCAATCCCAGAAACAGAAGGAACCCAATTAAATGCCTGCAAAAAAAAAAAAAAAAAAAAGAATAAAAGAATCCCAAAAAACACATTTTTCAAATCAGCTAAAACAAACCAAATTTTTTTTTTTTTTTTTTTTTTTTTTTTTAAGAAAACACCATTAAAAACAAAACTACTCTCATTTTATCAAACAAACATGAACCAACAATAACCAAAAACCAAAAACTAAAAACAAAGAAAAAGTCATTATTCCTTACGCACGTCCACACATTGAGAGTTTCATTATGCCAACGCAAAACGCTAAAGAAGGCTTCTTTGAGAGGCCAATTAGCTCTGTAATATTTCAATATGAACTCATTGTCCTTCATGTACTCCGGCAACTCCCCAAACGACACCAAAGCGTACCGTTTCGGCTTTTTTCGGCTCTGAAAATCCTTCTTCGTCTCCTCCTTTGTTTCAGAAGAAACAAGGAAAGAAGATTTTTGGTCGGTTTGATCCATGTCTCTGCTAATTCCTTTTCTCTTACAAGCTGTTCCTCCACAGAAGCTCTTCCTAGAAGAAGAAGAAGAAGAAGAAGAAGGTTTTGATACGACGGCGTTTTAAAGAGTTTGTGGTCGTGTGGACATGGAATTGTAGAGCATATGCTATTTAGTGCAGATTGGATACCGCACAACTGCACCAACTGTGACATTTAAAGACAAATGGTGGAGAGTTTGGCCAACATTTACATGCATGCAATTGTTTTTATTGATTTATTTATTTTGTTTGGAACATTTGCACCTGCACTTTTCACTGTTGACGAGTTATTCTTTTCCTCAAATTTTATAATGTCTATAGAGGGTGAGATTTACAATTAAATTTGTTAGAGGCCTAATAATTAAATTTAAAGGATGACATCAGTATCACGTAAACAATCAAATAAATCAACGGAAAAATAAAAGAAATAGGGACACAGATATTTTATAGTTGTTCCCCCTAATAACTTAGGGTACGTCTTGTTGGATTCTCAAACCGGATTTTCAAAATAAAATTATGAGCGTGGTATCGATCGAATCACGTAAATCAAAATTTAATGCGATCAGTATTTCATGTTAATTTAACTACAAAGATATTAAAGAAAGGAATGAGGATTTGACCGTCGTTCGATTAGGACGAAAATCTTGAACTCCTCTAACACCGTCTTGAGCTCTTAAATTCCAAGAACACCACGGTTCTTTCTCAATGTATCTCCGGATTAACGTGAACTTGAACGTGTGGGCGTTCTAATAGGTTTCTCAATACATGAGATGGATGAATAGGGAAGCCACCTATAGTTATCACTCACTTTTCTCAAAAGTATATGATGGCACTCAAGAAATTTTCTTTGGTTTTCTTTTGTTCTCCCGTTCTTTTTTTTTTCTTTCTATCTGTACAATCTCTCAGGAAAAAAACTTTTTTTTTCGTTACTCCTCTTATGAACAGACTTCATCCCCGTTAATTTAAAACAATTTTAAATTAATTTTAATATTAATAAATCAAATTAATTAATATGTGTATTTAGAATTCTCAATTCTATATTAATAATCATAACCAAATATGATATATTCAGTTCACATTAATCTTGTAGAGCCATTGAGAGAAACTATGGACATTATAATTTTAAGCTCCAATAATTTTGACAATTAATTAACACCTTAATTAATATGTCAAAATTATTAATTCCAAATTACTCCACTATAAATTTGGAATTGCAAATTATGTTCACGGAATTTGTGTTGTCCATTGATATATTCACTACATACGAATTAATCCTCCATAAACGGTTCATAATTAAAGCTAGGTATTTTCTATTAACCTCTTTAATTATATCTTTCTCCATAAGTACCATTGATCCTCTAATGAATAATATATTTTATGATCCAATCATAAAATTGAACGCTCTTATTATTCAAGTCCCGAATAAACACTTATGGGAACCGTCCATCTACTTTATTATGGGATTTCATCTTGTAAATTAATATTCCCAGCTATTTATTTTACAATGCTCCCAATATACCAAGACTTTGACACTATTCACATGTGTCATTACTCAATATGTCAAAGAACATAATATCATAAATAGGAGTTTATTAATTACTCAGAATTAAGATTAATACATATATGACCATCATTGATTAACATTGAATACTCTATTTAATAACGGAATTTATTAGATATTCATAATTAATCGCGTTCCAGTCCTATGTAATCATATTACATAAAATGCTTTCATTCCAATAATCTCATTATTAACAATCTAGGATAAGATTGTTTCATTCAGAATGTAATGAACCGCATTAGTAATTTTAAATTAAAGATCCTAACTTTAATTTATAATTACGGACAAGTTTAGATTATTTTATTTCAAACATTATCCTCTGCATATAACAATTATATACAATGTTTAAAGTTACATCAAAACTAATCTAGGGATTTTGATATTTATAAAACATCACATGTATGCAAAATAATATTGAAAAAATTCCTCATTTCATTGATAATCAGCAAAATATTTACATCTTATTTGATTTATGGGCATATATCCCAACAATCTCCCACTTGCCCTAAAGCAAATGAGGCATGTCTCTAAGTCCCATATTTTCAAGATGTCTCTCAAAACTCCCAGCTGGTAATGTTTTGGTAAACGGATAAGCTATGTTGTTCGCGGATGCGATCTTTTCAACTGAAACGTCTCCTCTAGAAACAATCTCTCTGACCAGGTGGAATTTTCGCTCTATATGCTTTCTTTTGCGGTGGTTCCTGGGATCCTTGGCATTGGCCACTGCTCCACTGTTGTCACCATAGAGTATGATAGGCTCATGCATATTTGGAACAACTTCCAATTCCTTCAGAAAATTCATGAAGCCAGACAGCTTCCTTAGCTGATTCACAAGCCGCTACATACTCAGCCTCCATGGTTGAGTCAGCAATACAAGATTGCTTGATACTCCTCCATATGATGGCTCCATTTCCCAAAGTGAACACTGCCCCTGAGGTGGACTTGCGAGAGTCTCTATCCGACTGAAAATCAGAATTAGTATATCCAATAGGAATCAAATCCCTACCAGAGTATGCAAGCATATGGTTTCTCATCCTCCTCAAATATTTGAGTATGTGTTTGACTGTAACCCAATGATCTAATCCTGGGTTTGACTGGTATCTGCTAACCAACCCTATTGCATAGCATATGTCAGGTCTAGTACATAGCATTGCATACATCAGGCTACCAACCGTCGATGCATAGGGAACTCGTCTCATATCCTCTTCTTCTTGAGGTGTCTTTAGACACTGCTCCTTGGATAGATAAACTCCATGTCAAGAAGGCAAATTTCCTTTCTTGGAGTTTTGCATCGAAAGCCTGACAAGCACCTTGTCAATATACGATGCCTGAGACAATGCCAAAAGTCTATTCTTGCGATCTCGGATAATTTGGATCCCAAGAATATAGTTGGCTTCTCCCAAAACTTTCATTTGGAATTGGCTGGCTAGCCAGATCTTTACTTTGCATAACGATTCTACATCATTCCCAATGAGCAGAATGTCATCTATGTAAAGAACCAAGAAGACCACTTTATCTCCTTGAATTTGTTTGTAGACACAAGGTTCACCAAGATTTTGTTCAAAGCCATAAGATTTTATAGCTTCATTAAATCTGATGTTCCAAGATCTAGAAGCTTGCTTTAGTCCATAAATGGACCTCTGCAATTTGCAGAGTTTCTGCTCCTGGCTTTTTACCATGAAACCCTCTGGTTGGACCATATCAATGGTCTCTTCAAAATGGCCGTTCAGAAACACCGTCTTGACATCCATTTGCCATATCTCATAGTCATAATAAGTAGCAATGGATAAGAGTATGCGGATGGATTTTAGCATGGCTACAGGGGAAAAAGTATCCTCATAGTCTACTCCTTCTTTTTGGGTAAAACCCTTTGCAACCAATCTTGCTTTGAACGTTTCAACTTTTCCATCAGCTCCTCTCTTTCTCTTATAGATCCATTTGCAACCAATAGGCTTAACGCCTTTTGGTTGGTCTACAAGCTCCCAGACAGAATTGGAGTACATAGACTCAATCCTCATAGTCTACTCCTTCTTTTTGGGTAAAACCCTTTGCAACCAATCTTGCTTTGAACGTTTCAGCTTTTCCATCAGCTCCTCTCTTTCTCTTATAGATCCATTTGCAACCAATAGGCTTAACGCCTTTTGGTTGGTCTACAAGCTCCCAGACAGAATTGGAGTACATAGACTCAATTTCAAGTTTCATGGCTTCTTGCCATTTTTCTTGATCAATATCATCCATTGCCATCTTGTATGACAATGGATCATCTTCACTGCCATTGGTGACTACAACATTTGCTTCTCCATTTTCACGATAGCGGGTAGGCAATCTTATTTCCCCCCCACTGCATCGTGGTGGCGGTGGTGTTTGATCATGGTCAATGGTCTCCCTTATTTGTCATCCAACAACTGTTGCCGGCATGGGGCTAATCTGATCAGTCAGCAACTCTTCCAGAACTATCTTACTTCTGGGCTTGAAATCTGCCATATAGTTATGCTCAAGAAACGTAGCGTTTGTCGATACAAACACTTTGTTATCCTGAGGACTATAAAACATACCTCCTCTTGTTCCTTTTGGATAGCCCACAAATATGCAGACTTC
>NW_010367478.1:129666-134844 GCF_000414095.1 Morus notabilis | reverse complement strand
GAAAGCAAATTCCGTTTGAAATTTGGAATAAAATAAGCATTGTCTAACAATAAATATTTATCATTTGCAAAAGACAATCGCACTGTCCCTACTGCCGTCGCTGAGATCCTTGCCCCATTACTCACTCTCATTTGGAAAGATCCCTCTTCAAGATCCCTGGACGTTTCCATCATCTGCAAAGAAGTACAAACATGATTAGATGCCCTTGAATCAACTATCCAGGTAGAGAAGTCATTCTCAACTAAACATGTTTCCATGACCAGTAAATCTGATTTACCTTGCTTCTTCACTTTCAGCTCATCGAGGTACTTTTTGTAGTTCCTCTTCCAATGGCCGTCCTGGTTACAGTGTAAACACTTTCCCTTAGACTTTGGAGCAGCCTTGTTCTGCTTGTTCTTCTGGATCTTCTTTTTCCATTTTCCCTTATTGTTCCCTTGATTCTTCTTCTTCTTAATCTTTGATGAAAAAGGCCTCCCCTGTTGGCTTCAGCAACATTTGCCTTGCCTCCCTTATCACCTATAAGGGACTCAAATTGTTGCAGCTCATTCAGGAGCTCAGTTAAGTTATCATTCTTTTGGTTCATCAGATAACTTGTCCTGAATGGAAGGAAATCAGGAGAAAGTGTCTCTAGTATCATGCCAACCTGGGTCTTCTCATCAATTTAAGACCCATTAATTTCAACCTCATTAAGATGATTAATCATCTTAAGCACATGCTCACGTATAGAAGAACCGTTCTTCATACGGCCGTTCATAACGGCTTTGACAGCAGCGTGTCGGGCTGAATTAGATGGACATCCAAACATCCTCTGAAGAGTAATTAATGAGGCCCCAAGACGCTTTGATTTCGTCCTCCCTACGGAGGGTATTCATTAATTATAATAACAAGGTTGACTTCCAAAGAGATAGGATCTCTAAGATGTATTTTAGAATTGACCTACCCTACGGCGGCAACTTCTAAGTTAAGTCTAAAAGATCTGAAGCGGTGGGTTACACTCATAAAGAGATAATTAAATTGGTTAATTATTTTCTTGACCTAAAATAAAAGGAAATTAATAAATATTATAAGTATGAGATATTTCAGATAGTATTTATTAATTGAGATAGTCTCATTTTAATTAGCAATTATTTGACCTACCCTACGGCGGCACTTAATTATGGTGATTAAAATTCCTTAGGCAATTAAACATGTATTTGTGTATTTAACATTTGCATTCATGCATCATATTTATATGCCTTAAATTTAGTAGTGATATTTATGCAAAATGTTGATTGAGTTAAATTCCTTATTTTCAGCAAAAATGTCAAATCCTATTTTCGCACTTCTCGCTTCCCAAATTTTGAATGGTGAAAACTTTGTCAAATGGAAAAGCAACATGAATATCCTCTTGATCTGTGAAAACTACCATTTTGTCCTTAGGGAGGATTGTCCTCCAGTGCCTCCAACCAATGCCGCCAGGGCTTTGACCGAGCGATATGATCGCTGGATCAACGCCAACAACAAGGCCCGTTGTTACCTGTTAGCAGCAATGAATGAAGTGTTGAGAACTCAGCACGAAGGCCTTGCGACTGCTAGAGAGATCATGGACACTCTTCAGAGGATGTTTGGACGTCCATCTGATTCAGCCCGAACGGCCGTATGAAGAATAGTTCTTCTGTACGTGAGCATGTGCTTAAGATGATTAATCATCTTAATGCGGCTGAAATTAATGGGTCTTAGATTGATGAGAAGACCGAGGTTGGCATGATACTAGAGACACTCTCTCCTGATTTCCTTCCATTCAGGACAAGTTATCTGATGAACCAAAAGAATGATAACTTAACTGAGCTCCTGAATGAGCTGCAACAATTTGAGTCCCTTATAGGTGATAAGGGAGGCAAGGCAAACGTTGATGAAGCCAACGTAGCCGAGGGGAGGCCTTCTTCATCAAAGAATAAGAAGAAGAAGAATCAAGGGAACAATAAGGGAAAATGGAAGAAGAAGATCCAGAAGAACAAGCAGAACAAGGCTACTCCAAAGTCTAAGGGAAAGTGTTTCCACTGCAACCAGGATGGCCATTGGAAGAGGAACTGCAAAAAGTACCTCGATGAGCTGAAAGTGAAGAAGCAAGGTAAATCAGATTTACTGGTCATGGAAACATGTTTAGTTGAGAATGTCTTCTCTACCTGGATAGTTGATTCAGGGGCATCTAGTCATGTTTGAACTTCTTTGCAGATGCTGGAAACGTCCAGGGATCTTTCCAAATGAGAGTGGGAAATAGGGCAAGGATCTCAGCGATGGCAGTAGAGATAGTGTGACTGTCTTTTGCAAATGATAAATATTTATTGTTAGACAATGTTTATTTTATTCCAAATTTCAAACGGAATTTGCTTTCGGTTTCTAGATTGCATGATCAATTTGTTTCAGTTTCTTTTGATATTGACTCTGTATCTTTATCTACGAATGGAATTCATATTTGTTCTGGTTTTGTTGATGATGGTCTTTATTTTGTTAAACCCATATTCAACGAAATGCTACAAACTGAAATGTTCAAAGTCGCTGAACCAACCCCTAAAAGAAGAAAGGTTTCTGACGAAAATGAAACATACTTGTGGCATCTAAGGCTAGGTCATATAAACATAGATAGGATTGAAAGACTAGCAAAGGATTGTCCTTTGAGAGAGCTAAAGGTTGGCACTCTACCGGTTTGTGAATCCTATCTGGAAGAAAAAATGACCAAGAGGCCATTTTCAGCAAAGGGTGAAAGAGCAAAGACACCCCTTGAAATCATACATACCAATGTATGTGGTCCTTTGAATGTCAAAGCGAGGGGAGGCTATGAATACTTCGTCACATTTATTGATGATCATTCGAGATTCGGATATGCATACCTGATGCAAAAGAAATCTGAAACCTTTGAAAAGTTCAAAGAATTCCGTGCCGAAGCTGAAAAGCAACTAGGCAAATCGATCAAAACTCTTCGATCGGATCGAGGAGGAGAGTACTTGGATTATGAATTCAAAGACCATTTGATTGAAAATGGAATAATATCACAGCTCACTGCACCTGGCACACCACAACAAAATGGTGTAGCTGAAAGAAGAAACTGCACCTTACTTGACAAGATGGGATCAATGTTAAGTTATTCTTCTTTACCCACTTCATTCTGGGGACATGCATTACAAATAGCAGTATACATTCTGAATTTAGTTCCATCTAAGTCAATCCCCATAACACCCCTAGAGTTGTGGAATGGTCGCAAACCTAGTTTGAGACACATTCGCATATGGGGGTGCCCAGCACATGTGTTGAAGGGAAAGACTGGGAAGTTGGAACCTCGCTCGGAAGTCTGCATATTTGTGGGCTATCCAAAAGGAACAAGAGGAGGTATGTTTTATAGTCCTCAGGATAACAAAGTGTTTGTATCGACAAACGCTACGTTTCTTGAGCATAACTATATGGCAGATTTCAAGCTCTGAAGTTAGATAGTTCTGGAAGAGTTGTTGGCTGATCAGATTAGCCCCATGCGGACAACAGTTGTGGGACGACAAAGAAGGGAGACCACTGACCATGAAAAAACACCTCCGCCACCACGACGCAGTGGGAGGGAAATAAGATTGCCAACCCGCTATCGTGAAAATGGAGAAGCAAATGTTGCAGTCACCGCTGGCAGTGAAGATGATCCATTGTCATACAGGATGGCAATGGATGATATTGATCAAGAAAAATGGCAAGAAGCCATGAAACTTGAAATGGAGTCTATGTGCTCCAATTCTGTCTAGGAGCTTGTAGACCTACCAGAAGGCGTTAAGCCTATTGGTTGCAAATGGATCTATAAGAGAAAGAGAGGAGCTGATGGAAAAGTTGAAACGTTCAAAGCAAGATTGGTTGCAAAGGGTTTTACCCAAAAGGAAGGAGTAAACTATGAGGATACTTTTTCCCCTGTAGCCATGCTAAAATCCATCCGCGTACTCTTATCCATTGCTGCTTATTATGACTATGAGATATGGCAAATGGATGTCAAGACGGCATTTCTGAACGGCCATCTTGAAGAGACCATTCATATGGTCCAACCAGAGGGTTTCATGGTAAAAAGCTAAGAGCAGAAAGTCTGCAAATTGCAGATGTCCATTTATGGACTAAAGCAAGCTTCTAGATCTTGGAACATCAGATTTAACGAAGCTATAAAATCTTATGGCTTTGAACAAAATCTTGGTGAACCTTGTGTCTACAAACAAATTCAAGGAGATAAAGTGGTCTTCTTGGTTCTTTACGTAGATGACATTCTGCTCATTGGGAATGATGTAGAATCGTTATGCAAAGTAAAGAACTGGCTAGCCAGCCAATTCCAAATGAAAGATTTGGGAGAAGCCAACTATATTCTTAGGATCCAAATTATCCGGGATCACAAGAATAGACTTTTGGCATTGTCTCAGGCATCGTATATTGACAAGGTGCTTGTCAGGTTTTCGATGCAAAACTCCAAGAAAGGAAATTTGCCTTCTCGACATGGAGTTTATCTCTCCAAGGAGCAGTGTCCAAAGACACCTCAAGAAGAAGAGGATATGAGACGAGTTCCCTATGCATCGGCAGTTGGTAGCCTGATGTATGCAATGCTTTGTACTAGACCTGACATATGCTATACAGTAGGGTTGGTTAGCAGATACCAGTCAAACCCAGGATTAGATCATTGGGTTGCAGTCAAACACATACTCAAATATTTAAGGAGGACGAGAAACCATATGCTTGTATACTCTGGTAGGGATTTGATTCCTATTGGATATACTAATTTTGATTTTCAGTCGGATAGGGACTCTCGTAAGTACACCTCGGGGGCAGTGTTCACTTTGGGAAATGGAGCCATCATATGGAGGAGTATCAAGCAATCTTGTATTGCTGACTCAACCATGGAGGCTGAGTATGTAGCAGCTTGTGAAGCTGTCTGGCTTTGTGAATTTCTGAAGGATTTGGAAGTTGTTCCAAATATACATGAGCCTATCATACTCTATTGTGACAACAGTGGAGCAGTGACCAATGCCAAGGAGCCCAGGAACCACCGCAAAGAAAAGCATATAGAGCGAAAATTCCACCTGGTCAGAGAGATTGTTTCTAGAGGAGACGTTTCAGTTGAAAAGATCGCATCCGCGAACAACATAGCTTATCCGTTTACCAAAACATTACCAGCTGGGAGTTTTGAGA
>NW_010367478.1:90761-128000 GCF_000414095.1 Morus notabilis | reverse complement strand
CGATTAATTATGAATCTCTAATAAATTCCGTTATTAAATAGAGTATTCAATGTTAATCAATGATGGTCATATATGTATTAATCTTAATTCTGAGTAATTAATAAACTCCTATTTATGATATTATGTTCTTTGACATATTGAGTAATGGCACATGTGAATAGTGTCAAAGTCTTGGTATATTGGAAGCATAGTAAAATAAATAGCCGGGAATATTAATTTACAAGATGAAATCCATTCCTTCATAATGAAGTAGATGGACGGTTCCCATAAGTGTTGATTCGGGACTTGAATAATAAGAGCGCTCAATTTTATGATTGGATCATAAAATATATTATTCATTAGAGGATCAATGGTACTTATGGAGAAAGATATAATTAAATAGGCCAACGAAAAATGCCTAGCTTTAATTATGAACTATTTATGGAGAATTAATTCATATTTCGTGACTATATCAATGGACAACACAAATTCCGTGAACATAATTATTTTATAATTTTAAGAGTACAATTTTAAATTTATAGTCGAGTAATTTGAAATTAATAATTGTAATATATTAATTAAGTTGTTAATTAATTGTCAAAATTATTGGTGTGCACGTTTCCTAAAAAAAAAAGAAAAAAGAAAAAGGGAGTGGGAGGAAACGTGTTGTTGCACGTTTCCTCTCCTGAGGAAATGGAGTAAATGTGCGGTTGCACATTTACTCAAAAAGGGAATGAATGTTGTTCATAAGAGTAGTAACGAAAAAAAAAAGTTTTTTTTTTTCCGAGAGAGTGAACGGATAGAAAGAAAAAAAAAAGAACGGGAGAACAAAAGAAAACCAAAGAAAATTTATTGAGTGCCATCATATACTTTTGAGAAAAGTGAGTGATAACTATAGGTCGCTTCCCTATTCATCCATCTCATGTGTTGAGAAACCCATTAGAACGCCCACACGTTCGAGTTCACGTTAATCCGGAGATACATTGAGAAAGAACCGTGGTGTTCTTGGAATTTAAGAGCTCAAGACGGTGTTGGAGGAGTTCAAGATTTTCGTCCTAATCGAACGACGGTCAAATCCTCATTCCTTTCTTTAATATCTTTGTAGTTAAATTAACATGAAATAATGATCGCATTAAATTTTGATTTATATGATTCGATCGATACCACTCTTCTGCACAATTTTATTTTGAAAATCCGGTTTGAGATTCCAACAATTGGTATCAGAGCGGTTTTTATTTCATGCTAATTTAACGTTTAAATTATGTGATAATTCTTAAATGTTTAAAGGGTAGGCACTTTTGCATATGATGTATAATTATTGTGTGATGGTTATGTTTTATGCGAATGGATTTGTCGTAAATTTTTCCGGTTCCATGGAATTAATTTTTGCTATTTTATTTTGATTAGATCAATTGTAAAATAGGAATCAATATGTAATTTATTATTCTCTTAACGCAAGAGGATCATCATGGAAGAGTTTCAACTATTTGTTTTTAGAAAAGTTCCAAACTATCAAAAAAAAAAAGAGGAGACATTAAGATGGAGAATATTTGAAGATGGAGAATTACAAGAAGACCTATTTTTGATGTAATTTTATTTTTATTATTATTTTGGGGTTGTAATTCTTAGGTCCATGAACCTGGCCAAGTTTTTTCATTTCGCTTGCATGTTATTTATTTATTTATTATGTTTGATAATAATTGTATTGTCATGCATCTAACATGCCATCTAGGATAAAAGTGCCTACCTAGTTTATATGTATGACATGCATCATGCGCATTAATTATATGTTTTAATTCTAAAATTATTTTAGTAAATTAAATTAATTAAATGCGCCAAATTATTGAGGTTAATGAGATTAAATTCAAATTTATTAAATTTAATAAGATTAAATTTAAAGTAGTTAAATTAAATGAGATTAAATTTAAATAAATTAGCAAATGGTTCTTGCAAAAAATTATATGAGTCAAATGTGAAATTTATAAATTTAAATGTTAAATTTTAAAATTCACAAATGACTTAAAATAATTTTAAAGTTGTTTAAAATTATTTGGATCTTAGTGACTTAAATTGTTTAAATTCACTGAGAAGTATAAAGCAAGAGTTGTTTTATAAAATAAATACACCATTTGTAAATAATGAGTGGGAGCGGGTAATATGACAATATAACCCATAGGTCTCCACCGTTAGTACAACACCGTGAGTAATTAATGAGGCCCCGAGACGCTTTGATTTCGTCCTCCCTACGGAGGGTATTCATTAATTATAATAACAAGGTTGACTTCCAAAGAGATAGGATCTCTAAGATGTATTTTAGAATTGACCTACCCTACGGCGGCAACTTCTAAGGTACGTCTAAAAGATCTGAAGCGGTGGGTTACACTCATAAAGAGATAATTAAATTGGTTAATTATTTTCTTGACCTAAATAAAAAGAAATTAATAAATATTAGAAGTATGAGATATTTCAGATAGTATTTATTAATTGAGATAGTCTCATTTTAATTAGCAATTATTTGACCTACCCTACGGCGGCACTTAATTGTGGTGATTAAAATTCCTTAGGCAATTAAACATGTATTTGTGTATTTAACATGTGCATTCATGCATCATATTTATATGCCTTAAATTTAGTAGTGATATTTATGCAAAATGTTGATTGAGTTAAATTCTTTATTTCATTGAGAATCAACAAAATATTTACATCTTATTTGATTTATGGGCATATATCCCAACACGTCCAATGTAGGATCTTCGGTAGTTTCATTATGATTGAAGAAGATGATTACAATGATGCACTCCGTGAATACAAAGAAAAACAGTGGGAGTAAAATATTGAAAAATATGTAAAAAGAGAGAAAATATGATTGTAGGGGTGAAAGTGTGTGTAGGAATGCATGAAACCCTGTCTTGGACGCCTATGGTATGCATTATAGGCTCTTGGTGGTTGAAAATAAGTCTTTGGGTAGTTTCCTATTTGATTTTTGATTGATGATCCTCTAGGAAATCTTTCCTTATAAGGATGATGCTTAGGGAGCAAGCATGTGGGATGATTAACTTTCCTCTTTGTTTTTCTGGATGATCTCTCAATTTAATGTCGAATATTCTTGCTGGAGATGAGATCTTCGCACTTAGTTCTCAGATGCTGAGTTGGCATGTATGTTTGACTGCTCGTCTGGCAAACTGTTGGATTGGTCGTTCAGGCAGTACTGGGATCCCGCGAGAGAGGGGAAAATAGGTTTAATAATAAGTAGTAGCTCCACTCGTTTATACTGTACGAGCTGCCTACGTACCCATGGATAAGGATCAAGCCTGAACGTAGTTCGATTTTTACAATCTTATTTCCTGTTACATCAATTGTTAAGTTCTTTTGAATGCTAGATAACAACTTGTTTTATTGAAAGCATGTAATGAAAATGCTGGAATTAAAAATACTTAGCGGATAGTGGTTTGACTTGTCAAAGAGTCATGCAAGTCTTTCCGCGCTAGATGTAGTACTTCCTCAGGTACAGCGCGTTCCACGACCTTTGAACTGGAGTGCAGCCTAGGTCTTCGAGCTTATATGTGCCTGGCCTGATCATTTCGATGACCCGATAGGGTCCTTCCAAGTTTGGAGCGAGCTTTCCAACAACCCCCGTTCTTTGGTGTTTTGAAAGACTTTGCGTAGAACCAGGTCTTCTTGTTTAAAGCGTCAACCTCTGACCTTTGAATTGTAGTGTTTAGCTGCTACTAGCTAATCGAATCAGGGCTCGATCTCTTTTTTCTTCGAGCAGGTCTAGGCTATCGGTTAGCATATGGTTATTCACTTCCTCATTTGGCCATGTAAGTTTTGTCCTTATGTCCAGCATCCCGATTTCGGTGAGGATGACCGCATCGACCCTGTACACTAGTGAAAAGGGCATTTCGCCGGTGGCTATGCGGGGAGTCGTCTTGTAAGCCCAGAGAATGCCAGACAACTCGTTGGGCCACGCACTCTTGAAATTCTCTGTAACGCCCTCCAGAATTAAACTTGTTTAATTATGATAGTTGTGGTTTATTAGTGTGCCTAAATTGATTTTCTTAATTAATCATGAACTTTTAAATTTATTTTTGGTAATTGCAGTTTCACCCCTCTTTACTTTTATTTGTCTTTCTTTATTATTTCTTTTCCTCATTTTATTTTCCTTTTCTTCTTTTCTTTTCTTTCTTTCTTTCCTTTTCCCTCCTCTCCCGTAACCCTCTCACTCACTCACACTCTCTCTTAGTCTCTCCCTCTCTCCCTCACCGAGCTCTCTCTCTCTCTTTCTCTCGCACATCTCTTCCTCTCTCTTTCTTTCAAGTTTCTCTCTCTCTCAAGAACGTTCTTGAAACGGATTTGAAGAAAAACGGAGATTTCTAAGAGATTTTCAACATCAAAGCTTGGATCGAGGTAAAACTCTTTGAAACTTACTTTAGATTTTTGGATTTAGCTTTGTGGAACTCGTTTTAGTCGAGTTTGGTGATTTTTGGTTTAAATTTGTTTTCGAATGGAACTCGAATGGGATTTGGTGAAACCTTGATGAAAATTGGGGGTTTTTCATCTTTGGACCCCATTTGTTGATTTGAAACTGGATCTATACATTTCTCTTGGAATATGTTGAAATCGGACCCAGAATTTGCAGGTTTTGGCTTTGTTCCTCGCGAATCGGCCATTGTTGGCCCTGGAATTTTTTCCCACCGGTTGACCGGTCCGGTCGACCGGTCACCCTTCCATAGGTCGACTGATCCGGTCGACCGGTCACCTCTCCACTGGCTGACCGGTGGAGTTACACTCCTCTGTCACCGGTCGACCGGTTCCCACTGAAATCGACCCTAAACAGTCCTAAAAACCCCCCTGAAACTCGATGTGGGATTGACCTAACCTCATTTGAGAACTCAAAATGAGTGGATTAGCCACATGAATCCTTGTTTCCCATTCGATTCTCCGGAATGAATCTCCATTTACAAAGAATCATGATTTTAAATTAAAAATTATTTATGAACATTGATTTTGAACGGTGGCACACTAAAATGATACAATTGCATCTAATTAAACGAGAATGTTTGGTGAGAAAGATCAAACTCTAAATTGTTGATTTTGATGGGAAAATTAGTGGCACGATTGGAATTGGAGCCTCGAAGGCAAGCAGAGCTAGGACTACGTGAAGACAGCCACAGGTTTGATATCCAACAGGTAGGATATTCTTGTCCATATCCTTGTTAGCCTCATTTTAAATTATTTTGGTCAATGAAAATGTTTTAGAACAAAACATGTTTAAAGAAAATGATTTCAGATGAATGGCATGAGAATGCTATTAAGTTTTCCAATGATTTTGGAAATGAGATTTTAAAGAGTATCATTTCTTAAAGTGAAATATCTTAAGAAATGATACAAAGCATGGTGGCCACAGAGATCGGAATGTGAGAATCGCATCCTTGGGGGCAGGTCCCGAAACCCGTACGGATCTACTTCTTGTTTAGTGGAATTATGGCTTTGCACTTTTCATAGACAGACATTTTTACCGCTTCTTGTTTAGTGGTATGATGAGCTGCACACTTTCATTATATAGATATTTTCTACTGTGAGTATTTCCTTTTCTAAAAATGGATGACCGGTTCCGGGTGTATATCTTCGGACCGTGAGTACCTTTATTTTAAATGATTTATAAAATTATATCCTACTGGGCCTTTCGCTCACCTTTCTTGTTTTCAAATGTATTAAACCCTTCCAGGAGACGCGAGGAGTAGTGCGGAGTAGATAGCTACTACCGGTGGCGTGGACTTGACCTCGGAAAGTGAACAGTTATCTTTCCTCTTATCTTTTATTTCAAGGCATGTATAAAAGATTATGGATTGTAAACTTAAATATTACTAGACTGTGGTTGATGTCACATTTACTCATGTTTATATTCATGTATGCTAAACACCTGTGGGAATTCCTTACATGATACCAGGGACGTGGTTTTAAACTGGTTTGGTTGAAAATTCCACCACCGTTCTTGAAATTGAATTCCTCTTGAATAAAAGGGGGCTCGTTTGGAAATACCTGAATGTTTTGGATTTGAAAGAAATTGAAATATTTGCTAATCTCTCTCTCAAATAGGTTTAAGTTTCTAAACGAGCCTACACGTCACTAACCCCGGTTTGGGGGTGTGACACTCTCAAGCTTTTTCTTCATGTTGTTCATTATGGTCTTGTTGCTGGCTTCCGTCTGTCCGTTGCTCTGTGGATACCTAAGAATTGAGAAGCTGAGAGTAATTTTCTAATGAAGTTTGACTTTAACAATGTATTACAGTGTACTTTCAAATTAATATTTCAAATTTTGGAGCACATCATATAATGTGCACGAGAGCATATCTTTAAATTTTAATATCATTCACCAATTTTTGAAGAATTTTGTAACATTTTATTATATTTATGTCTAATTTAGGCAATTTGTTCATTTCAATTGAAGTTCCATTTATTTATTGCGACTCACTAGTATCTTTTTTTTTTCTTTTTGTTGGATTTTTAATTAATATAGCAAATACCAATCATCGTCTTTGGCTGGTCAATATGAAAAGTTATAGGAGATTAATTAATTTTGGGATTTTGCTTATGGAAACTCATTTGGGTTGAGCTCCCTACCAAATACTGATCAACTAAAAACTGGAGAAATTATTGGAACCCCACAATTGGAATTTATTATCTTTTTTTAGGGTATTGGAATTTATTCTTTTGGGTCCATATTTTCAACGGTTCTACGTCATCACTTTGGTATTGCGTGGGGTTTCGTTTTGTCTACCGGTCGTAGTCTCGTTACTTCAGGAATTTATCACCAAGTGTAATGAAAAAAAAAAAAAAGGAGAGAGAGATTATTAACCATGCGGTTCATGGTAGACATGAAATTAGTATTTTTTACGAATGGCATGAAATTAACATTTAGTAATTGTGTGACTAGACCAAATTCATGTGAGAATTATGAAAGAAGATGATCATTGCCAATAATGACGCATGGTTAATACTATATAAGCCGTTAATTTGTATATATGTAGAGTAGATGATACATAACTAAATTTTACCTACCAATAGTAGGTGGTAATTATAATATCACGAAACTCATCACATTCAAGTATTTGCTTCACCGAATATTTATGTTTAATATGTCCTTATATATTCGGTGGTCGCTTGGTTCAGAATTAATAAATCATAATCTTTTTATCCACTTAATCTTTTTATTTCCTTGAAGACACATTATGCTGCGCACAATAATACGTGGAGTGAATTAACAATATTTATCTTTTTCTAGAAATTTGAACTTTGAATTAATATGGAAAGTAAATGTGTAAATTTACCGTAAAATTATGCTTGTAAGTGTAACAGCTTAATCAAATTTCTGGCATTATTTTCAATGTATTACACGATCATAGTCGTAAAAATGATGGTAAGACATAAAATGTATCAATACAATGGTGAAATTGACACTTAGCACATGCATAAGGGATGTACTTGCAACCTAAACAGTAAAACTGCACAGACCACGAGAACATTGTAAAGTATAGTTCAAAAATGATGCCTACTGCTTGTAAAATGTGTGATAACTCTTGTAAAAGCAACGGCAAAATATGAGAGGTCTATAAACGCAAAGCGAAATGTACTACCTAGAAAAGATCCAAGTATCATGAATGATATCCCTAGTACAATAAAAGGATTCTTAATTACTATCACATATTTTCATATCCTCTCTAAAGGTAGAAAAGATCCAAGTATCATGAATGATATCCCTAGTACAATAAAAGGATTCTTAATTACTATCACATATTTTCATATCCTCTCTAAAGGAAAAAAAAAAAAAAAAAAGCTATATTTCTTTGATATGATCTCTCTACTGATAAATTCATTTTATGATTGTTAAATTTAATTAAAATCACATTAAATTAAAAAAATGCGTAAAAAAAATAATTTATGATATAGATCTAATAATTGAAAATATAACTTTTTCAGTACCTATGAGAAAAATATCAGAAAAAAAAAAAGATATAAATAAAATAGTAGAAGAAGAAGATTTTATGCTTTGTACGAAATAGGCCTTTTGGCTACCCATAATATTAGTGGTTTGGGATGCTTGATGGCCATTCTTTCAAAGAATCCAATTGAGAAGCAATAACGCATTTATATCTCAGAGATGGCAAGGCCTGCGGTAACGGGAAAGGAATGGGACTTTCTTTGTCGTTTAGTCAGTGATTAAGGGCGGCACTTAAAACTTGCTAATACAGCAAAAAGTTTTTTCACGGGAACTTTACTACCGCTTGCCCTTTACTTGCTGAAGTAAGTCTTCGAAAAGAGTTCACTGTCACTTGGAAAAAGTTTGGCGTATTACAACTCACAAGCATTTATTAAGATTTAATATAACTATAATCTTTTATGACAAAACAATTAGTCAAATATATAATACCCGTTATTGTATATCACATCTGGACAATCCGTAGGTACAAGTATGCCAAAATGGATGCCTAATTTAATTAAGTGGATATTAAGTTCATTCTTCACTGCAAAATCAAGTTGTGGACTCGAGAGTACCTAGGAAATATGCAGTTTTAAAAGAATATGCCCTTTTGAATTAAAAAAATTGTATAAACTCACTACGTTTCTTTTTTTTTTTTTTTTTTTTTTTTTTTTTAAGGAATCATTGGTTTTTTTTTTTTTTTTTTTTTTTTTTTTTTTCTAAGGAATCATTGGTTTCTTTGTTAGTTATGAATTGTAAAAAAGAAAAAAAAAACAAAACAAAACAAAAGCAAAAAGAACAGGAATAAGTAAGCTTAAATTTTGCTTAATTTAGTGCCGACAAATATTGGTAGTTGTGAAAATTTGAATCCATACATTTAGGTTTGGGGGCTCAGCTGTTTCTATGTCTGGGGTTTTCTTTGGTTGTTTGTTAAGCCAGTTTGTTGAATTAGTGGGGTTAGCAATTCTAATTGGGAAACCTTTTTTTTTTTTTTTTTAACATGAAGAGACAGATGGCCAACCATTGAGACTGCTAATTAATTAGAAATAAGTACAAGTTGCATTAAGGCTGCAAGACACTTCACATGATTCTTTTTGTTGCCCAGGATTAAGGATTAGGAGCTGGCTTGTTCGCTTAAAACTTGGCCTTATTTTCTTGAAATTGACACCTAATATCCTCGAATATGATGTGGTAGTTCAACGAAATTTTTCTTTTTCCTTGACCAAAGCAAAAAATAAAAAATAAAAATAAAAACAATAAAAAAATCCCAATATTTGAAGGTCCAATGTATTTCCTCTCCTGTTTGTATGTATTTTGGTTGTTTTTAAATGACAAACAAAGAAGAGAAATTTTTAAAAATACCTCTTAAAATGGAGTCCCTTTTTTATTTATACATGTTAATATTAGCCCATATTTTTTTTTTTTTTTACTTTTTAGACTAGAACTAGAACTAATTAAGAGGTAGAGTTTTTCAAAGAAGGTAATTTTAATAAGTTAGGTACAAGATAAAATCTGGAATTTTCTCAACAAAAATATTCATACATGATACATGTGTTGGCAATATTGTAATAGTATTTTGAGTAGTTCTCAAACTTTGTTTTCCACATGTCTCCATAAAAATTGTTATCTCTACTTGTGGACAAAGGTTGGCTGGCTTTAGATAAAATCCCCACAATTCTTTTACAATTTTCTCTTGTAAGGGAGTTTTTGTGAAAGTTCGCCTTGATTTGCTAAATTGTCTATAAAGTCAGAGAGACATTTACCTCCACGTTAAACTTTCCCATCAAAGAGTATCTGACCTCTCCGATGGTGACTCGTATATCTGACCTAAAGGAAAGCCCAAATATTATTTAGCTTCAACAAGATTCCTCGACACAAGTAAAGATTCAATAAGCTAGAAACTTTGCTAACTTTTTTCGGGAAAAAAAAAAAGAGAAACTTTTGCTGACTTGACTCAATGTAAAATGCCATGTGATAAATCGAGTTGATTTAGTTAAAGTGATTTCTTAACTATTCGACCCCATTGAAGATTTGAAGATTTTGAAGAAGAAATAATCTTCTATTTTCTCATTGAATTAATCGGTAACATGTACACACTTATATACAACATTTACATAACCAATAAAGGTAACAAATCCCTACAAATAAGGGAAGGATAATCTTTTCCTAAACCTAAGGAATCCGGATTCTCTAATCCCACGATTTCCTCCTATACGTAATCCTAGATAACATTGAAGGAAATTTCACACTCCCCCTCAAGTTGGGTTGTACATATTGTACATGCCTAACTTGTTGCATATTTTCTCAAAGTTAGGTCACGGGAGCACCTTTGTTAGGATGTCTGCAAGTTGTTCCCGGGTAGGAGTGTAGACCAGCTGCACTTCTGAGTTCTCAATCTTCTCTGCTATAAAATGCCGATCTATCTTCACATGTTTCGTTCTGTCGCGATGAACCGGGTCCTTCGCGATACTGATAGTAGCCTGATTATCGCACTTAAGTGTTACCAACTTCTCAAACTCCAACCCTAACTCGGTCATAACTCTCCTGATCCATATTCCTTCATAGATTGTTACTACTAAGGCTCTTAGTTCAGCCTCTGCACTACTTCTGGAAACTACTGTCTGTTTCTTACTTCTCCATGTTACAAGATTCCCCCAGACTAACGAGTAATATCCAGTGGTTGACCTCCTGTCTACCTGGCTTCCTGCCCAGTCTGCATCGGAGTATAGAGCTATATTCCTGCAATTGTTTTTCTTAAACAATAACCCTTTTCCAGGGGTCATCTTTAGATACCTGAGGATTATGTACACGGCTTCCATGTGTTCCTCCAATGGATGGTTCATAAACTGACTTACGGCACTCACTGCAAAACCAATGTCAAGCTGAGTATGAGAGAGATAGATGAGCTTCCCTAGTAGGCGCTGATATCTTCCTTTGTCTACTGGAGTTCCTTCCTCTCTGTACCCTAACTTCTTTGTAGAATCCATAGGAGTGCTTGCAGGTTTACATCCTAGCATGCCGGTTTCTTTAAGTAAATCTATGGTGTATTTACGCTGAGAGACCACTATTCCCATTTTTGATCGAGCCACTTCCATGCCTAGGAAGTACCGTAGAGGACCAAGATCTTTTACCTCGAATTCTTTAGCTAAGAATCATTTAATCTTCAGTAACTCTTCCTCGTGATCTCCGGTTAGGATGATGTCATTAACGTACACAATGAGAATAGCTATTCTTTCCTTGGGAGAGCACTTTACAAAGAGTGTATGATCAGTTTGACATTGAATAAACCTGTGTTCCTTTACGAACCTTGAGAATCTACCAAACCACACTCGTGGGGATTGTTTAAGTCCATACAAAGACTTCAATATCCTGCATACCTTCTTGTTGTTGTTGCTTATTTGTAAACCCGAAGGAATCTCCATGTAAACTTCCTCTTCGAGATCTCCGTTAAGGAAAGCATTCTTTATATCAAGCTGATGAAGTTGCCAGTCCAAGTTGGCTGCTAGTGAGAGCAGTATTCGAATGGTGTTAAGCTTTGCAACAGGGGCAAAAGTCTCCTGGTAGTCAACCCCGTAGGATTGAGTAAAGCCCCTTGCTACTAACCGAGCCTTGAGCCTCTCAATGCTTCCGTCTGCCTTGTGCTTCACGATAAAGACCCATTTACAACTCACCTTTTTCTTTCCTGGCAGGAGTTCAGTAATAGTCCATGTTCCATTCCTTTTCAAGGCCATGATCTCCTCTTGGACTGCATGTTTCCAACCCGGGTCACTCAGGGCCTCTTGAATGTTTGCTGGAATTTGAACATTATCCAGCCCTAAAGTAAAGGCTCAATAGGATGGAGAGAGACCTGCATATGATATAAAGTTCTTGATTGGATGTTGAGTACAGGTTCGAGTACCTTTCCTTACGGCAATGGATAGTCTGAAATCATCTATAATCTGAGTCTCAAGTGATCCTTCCTGTTTCGGCTCATTTTCACCTCTTGTGCTGGTTTCTGCAGTCATTGGATCCGGTTCAGATTCATGAACAGGCATGAGATGTGCCAAGTTCTCCATCTCCCCCTGAGGTTGCTTTTTCCTCCTGGTGTATACTTGGAGTTCTTTAGTTGGTGAGGACTGACTCAAAGAAGAAATATTGGGAGGATTAGCCGCAGCTTCAGGTACAAGGACTGGACTGGATGGAGACGTTTCTGGCTGATTTAGTGGTATCTGGACTAGACTGGACATAGGGCTTGACTCGACATTTTGTGGCTGTATATTTGGACTCATTTCCGGGTGATCTAGCAAAGAATCCCAACTCCACAACTGAAGTTCTTTTCGAGTATTCTCCCCCTGAATTTCAGTTTTGGAGAAATAAGGAGTGTTTTCGAAGAAAGTCAAATCCATTGTGTCATAAACTCTGCTGGTGGTTGGACAAAAACACTTATAACCTTTCTTATTGTGGAATAACCGAGGAAGACACATTTTATGGACTTTGGATCAAGTTTACTCCTGTTTTGGGGGTAAACATGGACAAACGCGGAACACCCAAAGATTTTGAAGGGAAGATCGGAGGCAAGAACTCGAGCATGAGGAAAGATTTCAATGAGGGCTTGACGTGGTGTTCTAAATTTTAGAACACGAGATGGCATCCTATTGATGAGATATGTAGAAGTGAGAATGGCTTCTCCCCAAAGATATTTTGGAACACCAGTAGAAAACATAAGGGATCGGGCTACTTCTAACAGGTGTCGGTTTTTTCTCTCAGCCACACCATTTTGCTGGGGTGTGTTGACACATGAACTCATTTGGACAATCCCCTGTTGGGACAAGTAGTTACCTAAAACTGAATAGAAGTATTCCCTAGCATTGTCAGACTTAAGAATTTGGATTTTAGTACTGAATTGTGTTTGGATCATGGAGTTGAATGCTTGGAATATTCTATCAACTTCTGGTTTTTATTTCATAAGGAAAACCCAAGTGAGTCGGGTATGGTCATCCACAAATGTTACAAACCATCGTACTCCATTAATATTTTTTATTCGAGCGGGTCCCCAAATGTCACTGTGAATCAATGCAAATGGTTTTGATGGACAGTAGGGAACACTTTGATAAATAGAACGTGTGTGTTTTGCAAGTTGACAGATCTCACAATTGAAAATTTTTGACTTTTTATTGATGAATAAATGAGGAAATAACCTTTCAAGATACATAAAGTTTAGATGACCTAATCGATAGTGCCATAACATGACTTCACTATCTTTATTGACACTGGAATTGAAAACAGACTTCGGACTGAAAGAACTAATTGACTGACTCGTAGGAAGGTGTTTGCTTCCAACTAAAGCTTCTCCAAGTTGAGGCGTTTTGAGAGATAGAGTCCCGAGCACATCTCAGCACTGCCAATCTTCTTCCTCGAACCCAATTCCTAAAAAACACACACATTTGGGAGAAATTTAGTAACACAATGATGATCACGAGTCAACTTACTGATGGACATTAAGTTGCAATCGAGTTTAGGGACATGGAGCATGGATTTGAGAATGATTTCTGGTGAGAGCCAAATGGATCCAATCCCTGCCACCTTTGATAGAGAACCATCGGCAATGCGCACTGTGAGATTGGTGTGACTTAGTTGATATTCATGAAAGAGAGACCCATCTCCCGTCATATGGTCGGATGCCCCTGAATCAATAATCCAATATCTCGAATGTTTAGCATACACAAAGGATGCTGACTGTGAATTACTTGCTTGTGCATGCATGCTAGCGGATGGTGTAGGAGCAACGTGCTGCGAGAGTGTATTGCTTAGAATTCTTTGGAGTGCATCGAGTTGTCCCTTAGTGAAAGGACTTGACTTGGCTGTGGCTGGCTTTTCCTCGGCTGTGGTGGCTGAATGTGCACGGCTGTCTCTGTCAAATCCTGGTTTTGATGGCTTCCAGTCGGCAGGTTTGCCATGTATCTTCCAACACGTATCCTTGGTGTGGCCAGGTTTAGCACAGTGATCGCACCATGCTCTTCCCTTCCTTTGTTGCCGAGAGTCATGCTGATTTTGAGGACGTAGGCCACGAGCAGCAAGGGCAGATCCAGCAGATCCTTCCAACGTTGGAGATGAATGTTGTCCACCCATCATGACCTTTTTCCTGCTTTCCTCACGGCGAACTTCAAAAAAGCCTTCTCGAAGGCTCAGAAGAGGCTTAGTTCCCATCACTCTGCCTCTAACTTCATCCAGGTTTTTGTTTAACCCCAGTAAAAACTTAAATGTCCTCTTTTGCTCTACTATTTTCCGGTACAGGATATTGTCTTCAGGGCACTTCCATCCATGGCTTTCAAACATGTCTAGCTGCTGCCAGTGACGGGTGAGTGTGTTGAAGTATTGTGTTACGGCAAGATCTCCCTGCCGTAGATCGTGAAGAATGGACTCAATTGCGAATAGTTCCGATGTATTTTCAGAACTAGAGTAAGTCTCTCTTACTGCTTCCCAAATTTCTTGTGCAGTTTCGTAGAGAAGAAAATTCTCACCAATATCAACATTCATTGAATTGACGAGCCAAGACATAATTTGATGATTTTCTACCTTCCACTTTTTGTAACCTGGATCATCCTTCTTCAAAATTGGAATCTCCCCTGTTAGATAATCCTCTTTGCCTCTGCCACAGATGAACATCCGGACTGATTGAGACCATTGGAGGAAGTTTTGCCCATTAAGTTTGTGGCTAGTGATCAGGGGTGAGAGATTTTCAGAGTTTCCGGAATTTCCAAAATGTCTAGAGTTTTGAGGAGCAGATGTTTGATCGGAATGAGAAGAAACTTCAAAGGGAGAGCTGGTTGTTTCGGATGCCATAGTTGTGCTTGGCTATGAGGGATGGCTGAGAATGGCGGCTAGGGTTTTTTTTTTCCGGATTGGAATGGAGGCTAGGGTTTTTCTCAAAGAACCGGCTCTGATACTATGAAGATTTTGAGGAAGAAATAATCTTCTATTTTCTCATTGAATTAATCGGTAACATATACACACTTATATACAAGATTTACATAACCAATAAAGGTAACAAATCCCTACAAATAAGGGAAGGATAATCTTTTCCTAAACTTAAGAAATCCGGATTCTCTAATCCTATGATTTCCTCCTATACGTAATCCTAGATAACTTTGAGGGAAATTCCACAAGATTGTCAAAGTTCCAACATTTATGCCTACCAAAAAACAGTTGAAGTAGCTCTAGATGGACGGTATGAGTTCTGGTCTTCTGGAGATAACAGTGAATTTATTCGAATAGTCGCAATCAAAACTTAACAGCCTGTATATATGATCTTCAATTCCCTATTCGTATATTTGTAAATGTCATTTTCACAAATAATTAACCACCACTGTATCTAGAGAAAACCAGAAAATAGGAAAGAAATTTCATTCACTAGTATATACAAATCATGTACAGGTTCCCTTTTCTTTTTTTGGGTCTTTTTACATCACAGATCACAACTTTGATGCAATTTTTATTCATTTAATTTATGACCAAATCCCAACAAAAGAAACAAGGATTTATTCTTGAAGGTAAAGGGAGAAAAAAATTATTGAGGATTGATGAGGAAATTCCACAAACAAATCCAAAAAAAAAAAAAAAAAAAAAAAAAAAAAAAAAAAAAAAAAAAAAAAGCAGCAAGATGAAAATTCTTGTAAGGCTTTTAGCAAATGCAACTTTCTAGTTTCTGAGAACTCCTAATTTCTCCAAGGAAGCCCGAATGTCGCTGCTGCTGCAATCTTCGGTTGTCTGCACAATGTTGGGGCTGTCATTTGGCATGACATCTGAGAGAGGGTAGTTTCTGTTAGCATGGAGTTGACTGATTGCGTTGCTACAAACTCCTTTCAATATTACACTCTTGTGTGTCCCGCCTAGCAATCCTTCATAGTCTGTGTCCCCACATTCACCAACGAAAACCACCATTTTTGACAACTCCACACCCCATCGAACGTAAAGATATCTGAAGCAAATATTCAGTCACTGACTTGGTAAAGAGAAAATTACTGAAGAATGACGTAAAAAAAAATCAGGTTACTGGGTTTAACTGTTAAAGAATAATCTGCCGAACAAATCCAATTAAGGACCATTATGCTCCACTACTTGTCATCCTAGGATGTCAGTTTATTCAAGGTTTCTTTTTTTTTTGTTCTTTTTGGTTGTCTTAAGGGCAGGACATTTTTCTCTTCCCAAAAGAAGGGACGCAAAGAAAACGATGTGAAGTTGACCAAAGTCACGACGATTGCGTCAAGCAAATTTGTATCAATATCTTGGATATCTTAGATGCAAATCCATATGCCATTAAATTCTTAAAAGACTAAACATAAGAAGTCCTACCTGAGCGCTTGAGAGCGAGATGCCGATACTGGAATTACGTTGAGCCTGGTCCCGTTTTGACAATAAATAACATGGCAACGTAAAGCCTGAATTCTCAGCGACTTCCGAAGCTCCTTAACCGGAGGAACCTGCAAAAATATAACAAATAAAATTGAAAAACGGAAAAGGAAAAAAGAAGAGATTTCTACCATGAACATGTGAGAGATTTCTACTAGCCATTCCGTACAAAAAGTCTCTGACACCAAAAAGTGAGGAAAATTACCATTCCTGGCTTTTGTACTTTGAAAGTATAACAATAGTCAGTTGAAAGTTGATCAGCAGCGACAACAATTGGTTCCTCACTCCCAGACTTCGTATCAGTTACTGAAGCTGCCCAACGAACCAAAGTCTTCCTCAACCCTTCTCCACCCCAACGGTATTCAATATGTGAGTGGTAATAAAAGTCGACCACAAATGGACGATCCTCTGAATTAGGAGAAGAATAGTATAGATCACTGCCACTGTTACAGATAAAAGCATCAAAATCATTTGGGTTCAAGCCCCCTGAGACCAGAAATGAGCGAATCTCAGAAATGGTCAAGGATGTTGACAATATGAACCCCACAGAGCCATCGCTCCTTTCCTTTTCTGCGGCTTCAAGAATCTTTCTGGTTGTTTCAAGAAGACCTGTAGTGCTATCACTATCCACAGCAATAACAAGGAGATACTTCCTCCTACGCAGAGCTGGAAACTTCCCAGAGCTGTTTTGGTCGGCTTTCTCTGTCAGACCCGCATTTCGGGAATCCTTTGAAATGCCCTGAGACCATGCCAAAACAGCATTCTCTAGCTTACTACTCCTATCAGCAGAATTTCCATCCAATTCTGAAGCGTTGTCATTCCCACTAGTCCCACTCTTTTCCACATCCAGTGAAAACCTAAGGTTCAGAGATATATCCTGGATATCTCTCAAGGAATCACCAGGTGAATCTGATTCTGAAGTTTCGCCATCATCATCTTTCCTTTGCCATTGTGGATGCCTTGCTTTGCAACTAGCTATTTTGGAGAGGTAAGTCTTGCAGTGCTCCGGCCATGAAAATAGGTGAATATTTTTCAAACCATTTTGCCGACACTTTGCCCAGAGATGCTTATCCGCAACAAGCTTCAGAAGAGCCTCAGCAATAGATTGCTGATCATGGGGATCAATAAGAAGACCATTGTCAAGTACCTGCAAGAGCAGCAACCCTGAGTCCTGGAATTTGTGACAGAAACTCTCCCTTCTACAACTCTTCCACATAAATATCATCTATATTCTATATCAACTTGTAGTCATACCCGAATAATGTCAACTGGACCACCATTTTTTGTGGCAACAAGTGGCAGACCATGTGCTGCTGCCTGTACAACAGGAGAGCAGAAGATTCAAAGATTCATTTGACAAAGCTTAAACCTAAACCATATATCTCT
The DNA here is from genome assembly GCF_000414095.1 of Morus notabilis. Taxonomy (NCBI): domain Eukaryota; kingdom Viridiplantae; phylum Streptophyta; class Magnoliopsida; order Rosales; family Moraceae; genus Morus; species Morus notabilis. The sequence goes on along the minus strand of NW_010367478.1, from coordinate 110,267 downwards.
AGAAGTAGTAAGAAAAGCACCTCAATCAGTGTAAGTCCAAAGGGCTCAATGAAAGCTGGATTAATGAAAACTCCCTGCCAAAAAACAAAAAAGAAAAAATAGAAAACATGTGCATGTGCACACACGCAGTCCAGATGTGAGACAGAGGATGGTCAACTAGACTCTAGATGATATCTCTCACTGTATCTTCAATCCTGTATAGTAACTGCACGTAATACCTTAGTCTTTGCAGCTAGGCGATAAATTTCAGGAACATCGAACTGCTTGTGGTGTTTCGGGTATGCAACTTGACCGTACAAATCATATTTGTCAATAAGCTTAAGCACTGAGAGAAGCACAGAAGAATTTGTGCTCGACATTTCGTCAATTCCATCTCGATTACCCATAAACAATGTCTGAGAGGGAAAAGAATGTATTAGATGGCCAATCACAAATTCAATTACGATGAGAAACACAATCAAGAAGATGTTTTCTCCAGACAATTAATTTAGGGAATTAACGTACGAGATTAGCAAGCTCCCTTAGGGGACGGCATTCTCCAAATGCTTTGACCAAAGTTGTAATGTTTTTCTTGGGATCTGGTCTAGCAAGGGCAAGAATCATAGGCTTGCGAGGGTTGGTAAAGAAGCGCATTATCTGCGGATAACAAGTGCATAGCATAAAAAAAATAAAAATAAAATGAATAGACAGAATAAAACAAGGTATAAGTCTAGACAACTTATAAGCTGTCTTTTTGTAGACAATAAAGCAAATGCTGAAGGAATAACTATAACCTCGGACCAGATAGGAGGGTCTGGCGAAGTAGGGTGGTCTTCGTTTGTTTCTGTTTCACCATCCACATCCTGTGGAACAATATGATGGAATTCCATTCCTGGAGGAATTATCTGCAGAGAAACTATTACAGTAAGATCTCTGAGAACTACTAGGAAACTACCAAAGAAATCCAGCCAGTTATACACAGATCAGTAAACCATGAACACACGACCATCAAAAAGCATCTCCATATTCAGGATAGTATTAAGTTGAAAATATTAGAGAATGGGTTTATTGGGTTTTACAGCAGTTCTGTCATTCAAAAGAGCATTAGAGTGATCCTGAAAATCATAGATTATGAAGATCCCAGGACATACCACCATGCGTGGCATAAACCTCCCATAACAGCTCACGTTACGCTTGATCCTTGCACGGATTTTACGTTCCAGTATTGGATCAAAAGCATCATATAAACGCCATTGCTCCTCTATTTCCTGTCTAGTACTAGTTATTACAATTTCAGAGGCATCAAGCGATAGTTCCTCAGCCTCTATGCGGCGCATTATTTTGTATGTCATGTTTATTTCATCCCTTGAAAGACGGCCTTGCTTTAAGAGTTGTTCCAACTTGTCACGACCAAGTGAGTGCCCAGTAAAGAGCATTGGTACATTTAATGCCCCAGATAACAGAGCAGCAGAATCACCGGCATCTGCATAATGCCCATGGATTGCAACAGGCCAAACGGGTTTTCCACCACCAACTTGTTCCCCGAGAACTTTCGACATTTGTATTATGTGATTCAGAGCACCATCAACAAATTCAGGGATGTGAGGCCAAAGAAGTTCTTTGGGAATATATTTATCTTTTGGGCCAAAGGGTATACGAATGATATAAGCCCCACTGCTTTCACCCATCTCATCTGAGAAACCTTCTGCATTACTTGGAGTCAGCATCTCTGTGGGCTCAGCATAAGTCCAATCTACATCCGGTGACCATACTTGTCTAGTGAGCAGATCAACCCGATATACACCCGGCATTGAGCCCAAAGCCCTTGCAAGTTCGACAACATACTTAACCTGTAAATCCAAAGATTAACACAGCTACCCACATCAACAACTATAGAAGGGTATCCTTTTATCCCCTTGTATAAGAAACAGAGGTTTTAAAATAAAAAATAATAATAATAATAAATAAAAATACACGCAAAAATCAAGGAGGATAAGGGCTCCACCAAAAAGCTCGTATCATAATCATAACAACAAAGATATCGTGTGGGAAAAACATTACAACAAGATATTACCTGGCCACCAGTATCAGAGTCACGACCAAGCTCCATATTTTCACCCCTTATTAGACCATGAATGCTGCAAGGATACTTCTCGTTAAAAACAATAGAAAATCATTAGACACAACAAAGATCATTATTTATAGCTTATGAGAGATAGATATTCATTAGTTACCATCAGTCATGTTTAGTTTTCTTACGAAGTTCCCTTCGGCAGCTAGTTGAACCAAGTTTAGAGAATGGTTAGAATGCTTCTATCAGATACAGAGACCATTATTGTGTCAAGTAATATTATACTAAAAATATGCACTATTCATAATCATAATTAGTTTTCCAATTAATAATATAATGTTTTCCTTCATGAATCATGACCACATCTACAAATTAGGACAATGAAGTTTGGTTCATGCCTTATTAATACAATATATAGCTTTTTCCCCTTTTGCTGACTAGCCCAAGTTTCCATAGCATCAGCGGAGTTAATTCTTGGTAATCTGCCCCTAGTACTTTCACCGTGACTTGATATGTCGCCCACCACATCTCCCTTCTCTCCCTCTGATAAGTCTTCAGACATATCAGCGGTAGCTTCCCGACGACCTCTTTCTCTTTCAAGTCGACGTTTAGCCTTCCTTTGGGCTTCTTCTCCCTCACGCTAAATACGACAAGACAAAGCAGTAAGTCATTAATGTAATTAGAAAATAGCTCGAAGCGAAAATTTAAGACCGTTATGTGTCGGCCCCAAACAAGGAAGGAACATTTTGCATATAATGGCTTTTCACCCTTCTAATGGAATTGACATTATTCGCTCGAATGGGAGAAATGACAATTGCAAATATAAATTTGTTTTATTTTTCCACGATTGCACTTTTCTTTCTTTCTTTTTTTTTGATAGCCCCCTTGTATTTTGCACCTACATCACTTCCGACTAAGACTCACCACTACCTCCTCTTCTTAGCAATTCGACCATGCAGTTCTACTTCTCTGTATATATTATGGGAATCCCATCCAAACACTTGAGTAAATTACATGTTGTGTGGGAAAATGTGACGTACACTTAGACGAATGATAATGTGACATGTGGCCTTAACTACTCCCCGCCAAGCAACAACCCTCGACGTCTACAGCTCTGAAGAACCCAAGCACGAAGTCCAACTTAAGGCGACGATTCCTTCTGGCGTCGACTGATTGAGCCGTCGAGCTTAAGGTGCAGAGATCCCTCGACCACAGGATCAACCACCAAGAAGGACGACTGGGCTAAAGCGTTGCTGGCGACGAGGGGAGCGTTCTCTGCAGAACGTGGCAAGTTGCGTACAAAAGCGGAGGTCGCCTGCAGGCATTAATTGCGAGCTCTTAAACCGCCCCACAGGGGACAGGATAGTGTCACAGGGACGCACAGAGCCGTAATAGAAGACTAATTAGCTGAGTGAACAGTGCTAATTAGTGGGCTATGTCTGGGCCTAAAAAGGGAAAGCACTTGAGTGCTTCTGTCTACGAGGGAAACCCACCCAGCGAAGCAAGCCCAGTATAAAAGAAGGGAGACCCCCTATGAGGAGGGGGTTCAGATCCAAGAAGAGAAAAAAGAGAGTGAGAGAGAACGATTGATGTAAATTGTAATTCTCTCAAAAATGAATAAACAACCACAGTGGATGTAGCTCTAATTTTACAGAGTGAACCACTATAAAATTTATTGTCTTCTTTATTTGTGCACATCTCAGACTACACACAACATACACCCCGACCAATAAATTTTCACACATATTCAAACACCTAGGCCGGTAAACCAAGAGATAACACGGCCGGTTTTTGTTGACGAGAAATCACCGTCAACAATTGGCGACTCCGCTGGGGAGCAAAAGCATTTGACCCCCAACAACATAGTTAGCAAGCGCGCCTCCAAGAGAGACGGACGAAACCGCCATCCATCCAGGGAATAACGGGATGGAAGGAGATCTACGCCCGGTCGGAGACGAAGTCCCACCCCCAGACGCACCACGGCCGGATCCTGTGCAGATGCAGGCCCAACTGACCACTCTAACTGAGCTGGTACGCGGGCTGATGACCGTGGTTGAGCGCTTAGATGGAAGGAATTCTATGCCGCCATTAGAAGACGCCCCGAGGCCGCTGGGACCTGCCATGGCTGAAAACCCGAACCCCGGTGATCGCCCACATGTCCAAGAGGGAACCGGGGACAGCGAGAATCACCAAGACCCTCCCAGGCCTCGACCTTCTCAGTCCTCCGGCAGCCGCCTGAGGGCCTCCGGACTCCGGGCTCCCGAGGACCGGATACTGAGAGGCCCGGAAAATCCCGAGATACTACCCCAGAATCCATGAGGAAACCCACTAGGAGACTTAGGGTCAATACAGGCGGGCGGCCAGGCGAGGGGCGGACCCAACGCTCAAAGGGCAGAAGCGTCGAGGGTAGCTGGCTTGGCCATCTCGACGGAAGAGGCGCGCGCCATCATGGAACGTATGGCTAGCCTAGAGCAAAAACTCACAGAGGATGAGACAGGCCTGAAGAAGAACATAGGGCGAGTGGCTGAGGTGGTAAACATCGACATCATACCTAACCGCACACATGACCATCCGTTTTCCGCAGAAATAATAGCGCCCCCTCTCCCCGACAAATATAGGTCGCCGTCGATTCCACTGTATGATGGTCGAGGGGATCCCGACGATCATTTGGATATGTACACAGGACACATGCTCTTACACGGGTATACAGAGGAAATCATGTGCTGAGCTTTCCGGAACCATTTGACGGATTCTGCCCGAAGATGGTTTCAAACGCTGAGGCCAAACTCTATCTCGAGCTGGGATGAGTTGAAGGAAGCATTTTCTCTCCAATTCATAGGGGTTAAAAAGTACGTCCCCCCGAAGCAGAATCTGACGACGATATACCAAAAACCGAACGAGTCATTAAGGGAATGGCTCGCGAGATATGGAGAAGCGGTCGCCGCCACGATGGATATAACAGACAGAGAGGCCTTGATGGGGGCATTATCTAGCATGAAGAAAATTACCCCCTTCAAGAGAGAGCTAAACCGGAAACCCCCGTCCAACTACAGAGAATTTCTGGCGCGAGCGTAGAGGTACATCAATGCCGAAGAGGCGGATGCAAATGACCCCGAGCACAGGTCCAACAAAAATAAAGAGACCGAACAAGGGTCGACGCCTGCAAAACGGGACGGGAATAAGCGTCGAGGTGGAGGAAGGGGAGACAAGCAGCCAGCTGCGACGACGAGCGCTCCAGAAGCCAAGAAGCCAAGACAAGAAGATACCCGTAAGCCTCGACTGTTTCAGAAATACGATTCCTACCACGAGCTAACGGTAGGAGTCGATGAGGTTTTTAACCAGGTCGGCCGCGGAAACCTACTTCGCCGACCAGAACCGATGAAAACGGATCCCAGCCGAAAGAACCAAAAGAAATTCTATAAGTTCCACGGCGATGTCGGCCACCACACCAACGATTACGCCGACCTCAAGAATGAAATCGAGAGAGTAATCCGTGAGGGAAGGTTACAAGAGTTCAGGGCCGAACGAAGACCTCGAAACGATGGCCACGGTGGGCAAAATGACGGTCGACGCCGAGAGGAGAACCAGCGCCCAGAGGATCGTGAACCCGTCGGCGTCATACGGACTGTCCTCGGCGGCCCCTATATAGGAGGAGACTTAAGAAGGTCTCAGAATGACTACGCCCACGAGACCAGGGGGGTTTACCAGGAGCGGTTCTGGAGCGTCTCCGCTGCAAATACCCCAAGGTACAGCCACACCGACGTAGCCTTTAACGAGAACGACGCCAGCAGAGTTCACTTCCCTCACAACGACACATTAGTGGTGGAAGTCATGATAGCGAACCACACCGTGTGCCGAATCCTGGTAGACAATGGGAGCTCGGTGGACCTCTTATACTCCGACTGCCTGGAGAAAATTGGGATCCAAAAAGAACAGTTGGAAAAGACCTCCAGGCCACTATATGGTTTCACCGAGGACTCCGTCATCCCCCAGGGGACCATCCGGTTGCTCATAACCGCCAGAGAAAAACCCCGACAGGCTACTACAATGGCCAACTTTGTAGTTATAAAAGGAGGCTCCCATTATAACGCCATGATTGGGAGACTAACCCTTCAGGCGCTAAGGGCCATAACTTCCGTCTACCACCAAAAGGTCAAGTTCCCTACCCCAAATGACGTAGGCGAGATAAAGAGCAACCAATACGAGGCTAGGGCTTCATACCTCTCAGGATTCATTAGAACCCCGTTGAGGACATAGACCCCAGGGTTCAAGAGGAGGTCACATGGTCTCAACCCATCGAGCAATTGCTGAAAAACCAAGTTGATGAAGACGAGTCCACCAAAGTGCTAAAAATAGGCTCAGGCTTAGCCCCATCACTTAAGGTTGAGAGCGAGAACTTTCTTAGGAAAAACTTAGATGTCTTCGCCTGAAACCACGCCGACATGGAAATGATCGACGCCAACGTAATATGTCACTCCCTGAACGTCGACCCCTCATATCCTCCTATGCGCCAGAAGCGTCGACCGATGAATCTTGAGAGGTATGAAGCGCTAAAAGATGAGGTCGACAAACTAATCAACAATGAGTTCATCAGGAAGACCCATTACCCACGATGAGTCTCAAACCCCGTTTTGGTAATCAAGCCTAACGGAAACTGGAGAACATGCGTCGACTTCAGCGATCTCAACAAAGTCTGCCCAAAAGATGGCTTCCTACTCCCTCGAATAGACCAGATGGTCGACGCCACGGCAGAATATAAGATGCTAAGTTTTATGGACGCCTACTCCGGGTATAACCAGATCCCCATGCATCCAGCTGACGAGGAGCTACATCCTTCGTAACTAACAAGGACCTCTACTGCTATAAGATGATGCCTTTCGGCCTGAAGAATGCAGGGGCTACCTACCAACGGCTTGTAAATAAATTGTTCGCTCAACAGCTCGGCAAAACCATGGAGGTATACGTCGACGACATGCTTGTGAAAAGCGCCAGGGCCAGCCAGCACGTCGACTATCTGGGTGAAATGTTTGGTGTATTGAGAAAATACCACATAAAACTAAATCCTCAGAAATGTGCCTTTGGAGTTGGGTCGGGAAAATTTCTCGGTTTTATGGTCAGCAACCGAGAGATAGAAGCTAACCCGGAGAAGATTAAAGCCCTGCAGGACATGCGATCCCCAACCAAGCCAAAGGAAGTGCAAAGGTTGACAGGATGTGTCGCCGCTCTAAACAGGTTTATATCAAAGGCAACGGACAAATGCATCCCCTTCTTCGACGCTTTAAAAGGAAGCAAGCGTTTTGAGTGGACACCACAGTGTGAAGAGGACTTCCAGGGATTGAAGGAGCATTTGGGCAGGCTCCCAATTTTGTCAAAACCAAACCCCGACGAGGAGCTTAGCCTATACCTCTCCGTGTCCCAACACGCCGTAAGTTCCGTACTGATAAAGGAGGAAAAAATGGTGCAATTGTCAATTTACTATGTGAGTAAGAGGCTCCTCAACGCCGAGTCAAGATACAGCGAAATGGAGCGCTTAGCCCTAGCCCTAATGGTAGCTTCGAGGAAGCTTCGGCACTATTTTCAATCTCACACCATACGGGTTCTTACAAACCACCCGTTGAGACAGACTCTGTAAAAGCCCGAAACTTCCGGTCGATTCCTCAAAGGGTCGGTAGAACTAAGCCAGTTCGACAAAAATATGTGCTGAGAACTGCGATCAAAGGCCAAGCGTTGGCCGATTTTCTAGCCGAATTCTCCCATAGGCCAGCTCCCGCCACGCCTAGAGGAGTCGAGACTACAGGATGGAAGCTCTACGTTGATTGAGCGTCGAGCGAAAGCGGGTCAGGAGCCGGCGTCTTGTTAATCAGCCCAGAAGGCCACAAGATTACCCCGACGGTTCGATTTAAATTCAAGGTGTCGAACAATGAGGCGGAATACGAAGCGCTAATCGTAGGACTGCGATTGGCCAGCCACCTGAAAATCGAAAGCCTCAGCGTCTTCAGCGATTCTCAATTGGTCGTCGGACAAGTAAAAGAAAAATACCAAGCACGCGGCGAGAAGATGGGAACGTACTTAAGGAAGGTAAAGGAAGAATTCGTTAAGTTCAAAAACTACGAGATACTTTAGATACCACGAACCGAAAACACAAACGCCGACGCTCTGGCAAAGCTAGCATCTTCGAGAGATTCCGACGCGCTGGGAGTCGTTCCCATCGAATAATTAGAGCGGCCGACTATTGAAGAAAAAGCTAAAGCATTAATCGTCCAAATAGGTGAAAATTGAATGACGCCCCTCATCCAATACCTAATGGACGCACAACTATCAAACAATAAAGACGAAGCCAGACGGATCAAGTATAGAGCTGTTAGGTACTTGTTGTACGACGGCTTACTCTACCGACGAGGCTACTCAACACCTCTACAGTGGTGCCTGGATAATGCCGAAACCCAGAAGGTACTCTAAGAAATCAATGACGCAGTCTGCGGTAACTACACTGGAGGGCAGTCTTTGGCTCTAAAGGTTTTGAGATAAGGATATTACTGGCCCACGCTCAAAAAGGACGCTTTTCAATACGCTCGACGTTGCGATAAATGCCAAAGGTATGCCACAATTCCTAGAGCACCCCTAGAAAATTTAACTTTCATTCTCAGTCCGTAGCCCTTCGCCAAATGGGGGGTTGACCTGATCGAGCCATTACATCTTGCACCCGGAGGCTTTAAATTTGCAATCGTCGCGGTAGACTACTACACAAAGTGGGCGGAGGCAAAGACTCTAACTACAACCTCGGAAGCAGCCTGCACCAAATTCATGTGGGACAACATCGTGTGCAGGTTCGGGGTTCCCCACTCAATAGTGTCCGACAACGGAAAGTAGTTCGACAATGCCTCCACCCGCAGATTCTGCGACAGCCTGGGCATTCGGAAAGACTTCTCGGCGCCAATCCATCCACAATCCAACGGACAAGTCGAGGCGGTCAATAAAATATTAAAATCTACCCTCAAAAAAAGACTCGATGATCTCAAAGAAAAATTGGCCGAGAAACTTCCCAAGATCTTATGGGCATACAGAACGACGAGTCGAACTACTACAAGTGAAACACCCTTCTTCATGGCATATGGTGTCGAGGTAGTGCTCCCCGTAGAAATCGAAACGCCGACTCTAAGAACCGTCGTCCACAACGACGACGACAACGCGGAAGGCATGAATGGAGAACTCAACTTGCTGAAAGAAAAGAGACTCAACTCCCAACAAGAAAGTTCGGCAACGAAGGTTCGTCTCAGAAGACCTAGTATTAAAGAGGGTAACACAGAGTACAAAACCCAAAAATACTTATCCCCTATGCCCAACTTGGGAAAGGCCGTACCGCATAAGAGAAGTGTTACGTCCTGGCACTTACATATTGGAAAGCCTCGACGGCAAAAGAATTCAACACCCGTAGAATGCAAAACAACTAAGGTTGTACTACCAATAGTATATGTAATTCTTACGCACCCCAATTGTACATTCTTTACGAGTTAAATACATTGACATGTTTGCAAAAAGAAAGGAATTCACCCCTTAATAACATGTATGTTTAAAAAACCAAGATTATATCAAACAGACATGGGGGAACAGAGGTCCACGGATCACTAAAAACATGACACGACGGCCCCAAGGGGTAGATTCGACGTCAGATCCTCCAAGGAAGAAAGGCGAATACTTAGCAAAATTCTAAAGAATTTTCTAAGACGACGACCCCAAGGGGTAGATTCGACATCAGATCCTCCAATGAGGAAAGGCGAATACTTAGCAAAATTCTAAAAAATTTTCTAAGACGACGACCCCAAGTAGTAGATTCGATGTCAGATCCAACAAAGAGGAAAGGCGAAAATCTTAGCAAAATTCCAAAGAATTTTCTAATGGCCCGTTCGGTTCGCTAATTCGAGTTTTTAATTCGAGTTGAGATGTGATGTTGTGTGAGAGCTTTTTACTGTAACAAAAAAATTAGATGTGACTGTTTCTTAGAGCTTTTTACTATAGCAAAACTCGAATTCTAAACTCGAATCAGTGAAAAGAACGGGGCCTAAGACGACGACGATGACCCGAAAAGGTAGATTTGACGTCAGATCCTCCAAGGAGGAAAGGCGAATACTTAACAAAATTCTAAAGAATTTTCTAAGACGACGACCCCAAGGGGTAAAATCAGCGTCATATCCTCTAAGGAGTAAAGGCGAATACTTAGCAAAATTCTAAAGAATTTTCTAAGACGACGACCCCAAGGGGTAAAATCGGCGTCAGATCTTCCGATGAGGAAAGGCGAGCACTTAGCAAAATTCTAAGGAATTTTCTAAGGCGACGACCCCAAAGGGTGAAATTAGCATCAAATTCTCCAAGGAAAAAAGACGGACACTTAACAAAATTCTAAAGAACTTTCTAAGACAACAATTGCAAAGCAAGATATGAATAAAATCCGTTACATTAAGTTACCAACAAAGAGAGAGAGGTAAAAATCTTTTCAGGCTTCGCCGCCAGCCGCCGATTCATCTCCGTCACCAGGCGAGGAAAGAATGTCGTCGCCAGCAGGAGGAGGAGAGTTATAAACGAAGCTCAAGTCCCAATCAGGACGCTCCTTCTTGATCATATCGACAATTTGTTGACCTGCAGATTGAAAATTCTTGTTGCGGATGTCGATGAGCTCTGGAGAGGCTTTGAACTCCTCAATTATCTCAGCGCGCCTGGCGTCAAAGGTAGCTGCAGCCTCGGCTCGGCTTCCCTCTTCCCCTCGGCCTTCCCCTCAGCAAAACGCTTCTTCCCTGCCTCAGTTGCTTCGGACAACTTCTTATCGGACAGGTTTGCCCGCTTCGTAAGATCTTCGACCTTAGCAGTCAACTTTTCCAGTTCGCCTTCCAGACTCGACAGCTTGGCCACGGCCACATCTCTCTTCTCGACGGCATCATACAACTTTTTTTTGGCGTCGGTGACAAGGGAGTTGAGCTTCGCTTCCACATCGTCCATCTCCTTATTACGCTCCTCAACCTTAACTAGGTCAAGGAGGTTAAGGATGGAAATAACCAGGCTCTGAAAAGTTGAAGGTCAGCAAAAAAAAAAAAACACTCTCGGCAAAATCTTACGTGGATTTGGAAGGAGATCTGTTTGCGCTGACGGTCGACCAAGGAAGATTGAGCGGCAGCAACCCAGTGTGGCTCGAGGAAAGACTCATATAGAGCCTGAAAGACGAAGGAGAAGCGAGGAGGAAGTTTCAGCATTGCCCCGATCTCGGCGTCAGAGATGTCCAAGACTTGAAAATTTCCATCCATAATTTTTCCCCCGGGAATAAGTACGCGTTCCCTCGGCGCCGAGGGAACGTTAACCTTAGGGATGGGGACCGTCGGTGTCCAAGTTTCGACCACTGGCGTCTTCTCGCTGCGTCTCTTTTTCCGCGCAGGATCTATCTCTGACCCCGAAGGGCCTTTGGTCTTCTTGCTACTCGGCACGTGGGAAGAAGAGCTAGCTTTCTCTTTTCCCTTCGACGGGGGCTGTTGGCTCGGCGAGGATTGTTGATTCGACGACGGCTGCTGGCTCGGCCCGGATTGCTGACTGCCAGGGAGTTGGATTCTCAAAGACGCCATCTCTACGGAGAAGACGAGACAAATGTATAGTCAGCATTTGGAAAACGAAAGCCGTAATAAATAAAGGCATCAAGAGCAGAAGTTACCTTCGTCGCTTAAATGGAAGTATGCGCGAACGGCGTCTAGGTCCGAAGGATCTGTGAGATCAAGAATCAACCCGGCGGCTTTAAGGTTGGGCGTGGTCAGGAGCGTATCAATATGGCGGATCTCGGACGAATACGAGAAAGCCTTCTCGACCCTCGCCAAGCTATTCCTAGAAAACTTCGGCCGATCTTGGTCAACTAGAGGGTTAAAGACTGTCAGCATACGGAAAAGGAGAAAGAAGCAAAGTAAGGTAAGAGAGTCAGAATTCTCACCCTTATTCCCAAACGCCGCCTGCACCTGCCTTCGACGGGGCAGGCGGTCGTAGGGGTGAAAATTGAAAGGCTCACGAATAATGAAAAACATGGGTTTCCACCCATGTGACGACGAGAGAATGCCCAGTATCAACTTCCCAAATCTGAGCTGAGACCTCCCGTGACCACTCAAAAAATACCAACCCTCACACTTGGCAACGTGACACAGTTTGTACATAAATCGGAACTCGTCCAGAGGAAGTTCCATATCAAACTGTTAGTGCCACAAAATCCAGGCGCCGGCAAAACAGTACCAGAAGTTCAGCGCTAGTTGAGTGGAGGAAATGCCATAAAAATGACAGTAGTCTTTTACAAAATGATGAACCGGGAGGGTCATCCCCGCCGTAACGGCTCTAGTATAGACCGGGAGGTACCCGGTCGGCGGCATGCTAGTCTTAAAATGCATGTCCGGGAGGAGGTATTCGAACCACCTCCCGTCGATGCATCCTTCCTTTACGGCCCGGATGATATCTTTATTCCGGACCCTCGACGCCACAACATCGGCGGTGAAGAATGGCCTATCCGGATCACCGCTCGTAGCAGCCAGGGGGGCATCTACCATCGAGGCAGCCACCCCGCCTACACTGCCCCCCATGAAGGGGATCCGCTCTGCCACCTCGTCCAACATCCGTTCTACGCTGTCGAATTCACTACCGAAGCCGTCGCCTGGTTCACATCTGGATTCGACGTCTTCATATCTTGCTTCGACGTCTTCTATGTCCCTCAGAACGGAGTCGACGCCTGAAGACGAAGAAGACCATGAGATCTCCACCATTGAAGGGGAGTCTGGACGGACGACGGAAGGATCCTCTCGACTGGGAGAATTTTGGGCCATTGTTCTGGTGATTAAAAAGACAATGAGCTAAGTTAAAACCCTAACGTCAAGAGGAAGAAAATGATGACTATTCTAAACGACGATTACTCAAACGACTCGACTTGACGTCGACCATTCATATGAGAATGGTAACGGCGAGTGCTCATAGAGTCCCAGGTTCCCCGGAACCCAGAAACCAGAAGAGCACAGACAACAAAAAGATGGAAACAAAACTATCCTGTGCGGAAACGTAAAACAGAATAAGTATCCCTAACTTCTACATTCTGCGTATTTCCATACATATGTGAATCAACGAAGAAAAAACCCATGAGTGAGCAGAACGAACAGAGGATGGTGAAGCTTACCAGTAAAGAAGAGTTCCAGGGAGAGAATCTCAGATTGAATACGGCTCCGCGGCACGCCTTAAAAAACAAGAAGTACGAATCGATGTTGTGTGGAGAAGGATTCCACACAACATCGATTCGTACTTCTTGTTTGCGTTTTGAAAAAATGCTTTTCAAATTCGAAGAGGGTATTTAAAAGGGCGAAAGTCCTTGATCCCTGACCGTTGGATGAAGATTTTAAAATCTAACGGCAAAGGGGTCCTGCCCAAATCTGACGGTGACAAACGAGAGCGGGAAACGGAAGAGTCGCAATCCAAAGGCTCGTATTCGTCCTTTTAAAATGGAGCCTTGTGTCATCATAGGGAATCGACCGACGCGACGGTTGCGTCCCCCGAAAGAAATCCGAAGCGTACTGGCCATCATTGCAGAGGAAGGCTCGGGACCGGTTTCCCACACCCGAAGCACGGAAGTGCGACCGAACCAAAGCTCGAGGCCGCCTAAAAGAAGTCCTCGACCTGGGGGGTAACTGTTGTGTGGGAAAATGTGCCGGACACCTGGACGAACGATAATGCGACACGTGGCCTTAACTACTCCCCGTCAAGCAACAACCCTCGACGTCTACAGCTCTGAAAAACCCAAGCACGAAGTCCAACTTAAGGCGACAATTCCTTCTGACGTCGACTAATTGAGCTGTGGAGCTTAAGGTGCAGAGATCCCTCGACCACAGAATCAACCACCAAGAAGGACGACTGGGCTAAAGCGTCGCTGGCGACGAGGCCAAGCAACAACCCTCGACGTCTGCAGCTCTGAAAAACCCAAGCACGAAGTCCAACTTAAGACGACGATTCCTTCTGACGTCGACTGATTGAGCCGTCGAGCTTAAGGTGCAGAGATCCCTCGACCACAGAATCAACCACCAAGAAAGACGACTGGGCTAAAGCGTCGCTGGCGACGAGGAGAGCATTCTCTAGAGGACGTGGCAAGTTGCGTACAAAAGTGGAGGACGCCTGCAGGCATTAATTGCGAGCTCTTAAACCGCCCCACATGGGATATGATAGTGTCACAGGGACGCACAGAACCGTAATAGAAGACTAATTGGCTGAGTGAACAGTGTTAATTAGTGGGCTACGTCTGGGCCTAAAAAGGGGAAACACTTGAGTGCTTCTGTCTACGAGGGAAACCCACCCAGCGAATGAAGCCCAGTATAAAAGAAGGGAGACCCCCTACGAGGAGGGGGTTCAGATCCAAGAAGAGAAAAAAGAGAGTGAGAGAGAACAATTGATGTAAATTGTAATCTTCTCAAAAAAGAATAAACAACTACAGTGGATATAGCTCTAATTTTACAGAGTGAACCACTATAAAATTTATTGTCTTCTTTATTTGTGCACATCTCAGACTACACAACATATACCCCAACCAATAAATTTTCACACATATTCAAACACCTAGGCCGGTAAATCAAGAGATAACACGGCCGATTTTTGTTGACGAGAAATCACCATCAACATTACAGCTAAACAGTAAGAAACTCATCAAGGATCTTGCTTTCATATATCTACTAATCCAATTATTCATACATAACTAAAGCATACTTCAAATCTTAATTATCGATTTAAAATATACGAATCAAACTTAAACTATGCAAATCACCAATATTTAAAAAAAATAATTAAAAAAACAAACACCTGCTTCTTCTGGCGAGCCAAATTCCAAATCCTCCAGCACATATTCTCCAATCTGGTGTTCCTCTCCTGAGGACTCCTCGTCGCCGCTGCCTGGGGAATCACCCAGAAACAATCAAACGAAATTCTCATCGAGCAAAAACAGAAAAAGAAAAAATCAAAAGAGAAAAAAGCGTAAAAAAACACACAACCTTAACCCAGGAGCGATGGAGATCGGTCTCATCGAATCCGGTGATGACCTCCTCGACGAAGTAGCGAGTGGGACTGAAATGGCCTCTCTCTCTCAGAAGCAGCGACGACTTCACATCGTCAAGACCTGGCCCTACGTCCAGAATCGCCTCTAGATAACTGTTTATCCAATCATTTCCAGCCATTTCTTTCTCTCTCTAAAACTCCGAGCTCAGAGAAAGTCCTACACTGAACTCCGCAACTCGTCTCTCTTTCTCTGTCTCTCTCTAACCGTTCATATAGAAATGAAGAGAGAGAAACAATAGAAAGTTGAATTCAAAGCTCAAGTTTTGGAGTTTTGCCAATGGTTTTCGTTGCTGATACGCTGAGAACTCTGTGAAGTTTGGGAGGAAATAAATAAACAGAGAGAAAGAGGAGAGAGAGAAAGTTTTGGAAAGTGAGTATCTGAAGAAGAAGGGCGAGAAGCGAGAAATTCGCTGATGATACGGTGAATACTTAAAGGTCGTTATTTGAGTTTTACTAGAGTAAAAAGTTATTATAAATAGTTATATTTAATTTTTTTATTATAATAAAAAAAAATTTTATAAAATCACATCTTAATTTAAATTATAAATTCGAATCAACGAAATAAATAAATCTTTACTTCACATTTAGAGTCTTTTTACCATTATACCCCCTCTCTGTGGACAAATATAGTAGCGAATTTATTAAGAATTTTGTTTTTACGGCGGTTTGTGATTTTCATTCAGGTTTTCTTTTTAATATATAATAATTATTCATTTTGCCGAGAAAGAAAAAAGAAAAAAGGGAAAATATACTTATAGCCATAGTCCGCTGCATTTTAAGAATTAAAAATCACTTTACAAGGTTATTAAGGAAAATGTGTTGATTTGCTGTCAAATTATACCGTGTCATGTTGTATCGTATCATATTTTACGAATTATAAAATTACCTAAAAGATACTCAAGATAAAAGAAAGAATACTATACTTGCGCCTCCATCACGGCGTATGATAAGAATTATAAGCTTACTATAAAAATTGTTGAGGAACGAAAAACATACTTACTACAACATTATACCGTACGAAGTACAAAACAATTATTGAGGAAAAAGGAAATATACTTCATGAAAATAATTAAAATAAATAACATATTTATTAATAAATACTTATTTATCGGGTGTAAATGTAATATTTATTAATAAATATGTCAAGTAAATACATTTATTGGCAAATATACTATTTAATTTAATTATTTATAAAATACTTTTTTTTTTTACCTAAAAAGTTGTTTTTAAAAATTTTTTTCCTTTTAACTAAAATTGCAAGTTTGAGCCGGGTTGAGGCCTGCTATTGTTGACAAGTGTCCTGTCTCAACTTAAATTTTTTGGGCTTAAGACCAGACTAGGCCAGCCCTCTCTCCTTTAGGGCCGAACCATATTTTTAAAGATTTTTTTTTTTAAAAATATCTTATAAAATTTTGAGTCCAATCGGCCATAAATTTTTTGGGTTTAGAGCCAGACTGAGCCGATCCTCTCTCTTTTAGAGCTGGGCCGACTTCTTTTCGGGCCGTTGAGCCCAGGCCGAGCCGTAGATCTAAAAATACATAAGATAAAAAATATAACTATTTGAGGAAACAACATAAAAAAGTGTAAAATAATGAGAAGTAACAAGAATAAAAGATAAAAAGCCATTGGGCTTTAGCAATATGGCACATAAATCTGAAAACACATAAGATATTTGAGGAGACAGAAAAAAATATAACAATAGAAAAGGGAGTAGAGAAAATAAAAGGTGGAAATAAAAATTAAAATAAAAATGTAAGAAGACAAAAAACAAAAAAGCAGTAAAAAAAAATAGAGAGAGAACAAAACGTATAGAAAGAAAATAAATGAAGAAAAGTGGGGAACAATTGATAACTCTATAAAATAGAATTATTTAACTACTTACTTTGCTCAAAAATCATCTTAATTCTTAATATTTTAATTTATTTTTATCTTGTTATTTTAAGCAGTGTCGTTTAATCCATCTCTTTAAACTTCTTTTTCTTTTTGCCAAACATCTTTTTAAATGTCAAAAAACAGAGTTTTCATAATAAAGGAATTTAAATGATTATTAGGAAAGAGAACTCGAGGAATAATTCTAGTAATATACTTTGAGGGCGTTTAACCACCGTCAACTCATTGACAAGTATACCCTCTCCAACTTAGGTTTTTTTGTTTTTTTTCAAGCTGTTTTCCAACTAATATTTCAAAACTACAATGATGGTAGAAACCATTATACATAAATAATTTATGTTATATATATATATATATATATATTTTTTTTTTGTCCAGAATAAAATACGATTTACAAAACATCTTTGTTTATTATAGGGTGTTGGGAGTCTAATCCACGGCATCTTTACTGATTTTCAAGTGCATTTCCTAATTTAAAATTATAACGTTTAAAGTTTGTAAGAATATCATTTCTCAAACATAATGCATGACACCAACATAGAAACTTTTAAAGTTCATAAGTGTATTGTAATACCTACAATTCCAACGTTTAAATTTATAAGTTATTGTATTCTACCGCCAGAAAAAAAAATTCTTGTTGTAGATTGTTCAACAACCTAAAATCACTACAACGAAAAGAGTATTATTAGGTAATATCTCATGATTTTCCTTTCTTTTTCTTTCTCTCTCTAAATACGAATATGTTGCAGTGTTTGATCGGAGCTCCGGCGCCGCCTCCAGGCGCGTTGTCGGGCTTTCGGTCCTGAAGTTTGGTCTTCGGATTTGATAAATTTGATTTACATAATGAGTATAGGATATACTTGTAAGTATAAGTAAAAAAAAGGGGGGTTTCGGCTTTCTCGTGATGATGGTTATGTGTGGAGTGGCACATCTATTAGGGCAGGTCTAACTTGTCTTGGAGGTGGGTCGCTTCAAGTTTGGACCGTTGCTTTCAGCGTTTTCGTCTGTGGGTGGTCACACTCCCATAGTGTGTTGATCCGCATGGTGGCGAGATTTTTGTGGAGGCGGTGGTTCCGTTCTCCATTGGTGGCTGGAGTGTTCGTTTCAAACATCTCCTTCATTTTGCCATGGTCCTCACATAGTCCTCCACCTCCCATGGGTGTGCTTTCCTTCTAGGATGGCTTCGCTCATATCTGAAGTCTGTTCCACAGCCGATAGCTTACTGTCAATAGATCTTTCTTTTGTTTATTTGTAATAAGGGGATTGATGTTTCTGCCCTTTTAGTGTGTTTTCTGGTTTTACTTTGATGTTTTTATTTTTGTAATAACGGAAGCGATGTCCTACGCTTGTGTCTCTAACCCGTTTGTAAACGGTGTGATGTATGTTTTCTGGCTAGAGTCCCCCCTATGATGTGGTGTGATTGTCCCTATTGTTGGTGAATTTGAGTGTAGAAGGTGAAAAGAATGCAGAAACGAGAGAGGGTTTGAGGCGTATATGAATACTTTCTTTTAAGATTTTATTTGCCCACACTTCTCAAAGTTTGCTAATGAGTTTTAATGGCAAATTACCCTCAAGATACAACAAACCCTTGAACACAATATCTAGAAATAATATTGAGTTCCAGAACATTAGTTAAGTTTGTAAATTTTCTGGAGAATTAATAACGACAAAGGTGTCATTTCATGAATGAATGCATTCTCTTTATACATTACAACCTTTCACATAAAGATACCTGTCACACCTCCAAACCGGGGTTAGTGACGTGGAGACTTGTTTAGAAACTTAAACCTGTTTAAGAGAATGATTAGCATATAATGTTGTAAACATTATAATATTTTTCTTTTTTTTTTTCAAATTCAAAACATCCAGGTATTTCCAAACAAGCCCCTGCATTCAAGAGAAATTTAATTTCAAGAACGGTGGTGGAATTTCTAACCAAACTAGTTTAAAACCACGTCCTTAGTATCATGTCAGGAATTCTCACAGGTGTTTAGCATACATGAATATAAACAAGAGTAAATGTGACATCAACCACAGTCTAGTAATATTTAAGTTTACAATCCATAATCTTTTATACATGCCTTGAGATAAGGGATTAGAGGAAATACAACTCTTCGCTTTCCTGAAACAAGTCCACATCGCCGGTAATAGCTACCTACTCCGCACTACTTCTGGCGTCGCCTGAAGGGGTTTAATACATTTGAAAACAGGAAAAGGTGAGCGAAAGGCCCAGTAGGATATAATTTTATAAAGCATTTAAAATAAAGGTACTCACGGTCCGAAGATATACACCCGGAACCGATCATCCTTTTTTTTTTTAAAAAAAGAAATACTCACATAATAGAATATGTCTGTATAATGAAAGTGTGCAGCTCATCATACCACTAAACAAGAAGCGGTAAAAATGTCTGTCTAATGAAAAGTGCAGAGCCATAATTCCACTAAACAAGAAGTGGATCCGTACGGGTTTC
>NW_010367478.1:83719-90714 GCF_000414095.1 Morus notabilis | reverse complement strand
GATATGGACAAGAATATCCTACCTCTCGAATGTCAAACCTGGGCTAGCCTTCAGTTCTCCTAGCCTCCGCTTTCCTTAAAGCCTTAATATTTGACCTTCTCCACTAGCTTTATCACAAAAGCAATATGTTAGGAAGTATTTCTCATTCTTAAAACGAATTAAGTTCAATCATGTTTAATTGTTTCCTATTAGTGTGCCTTGACTCAAATCCAATTTTCACAATGATTTTATAATTCAGTTTGGGGGTTCTTTAAAAATTAGAATCCAATCCATAGGTTTGGTTTTCCTATTTAATTTCAGTTTAAAAAAAACAAGTTTCTAAAGAAATTTCAGCAGCATGCCGGCATAAATAGGAAAAATGCCAAACCTGCAATTCAAGTCCAATTTCAATATATATTCTCCAGAATCCATCAAAATCAGTTTCTAATCAATTAAACAAGTCCAATAACTAAAAACCCCTAAATTTCATTCGATTCCAATAATAACTGTTCAAACTCGAACCCTAACTCAAAATTATACAAATCTAACCAAAATCAAACTTTCTCAAGCTTAAAATTCAAATCAAAGAGTGGGTTTCAAAGGGTTTTACCTCAAATCAGTTGCTCGAGCTTTGTCTCCCTCAATTTCTCCGTTTTTCATTTTTTTTGGTGGTTCTCGGCCAATCTGCCGAGAGAGAGAGAGAGAGAGGGAGAGAGAAATCCGGAGAGAGAGAGAACGCCGGCGGAAGGAAGCCCGGAGAAGGAGGTGGCCAGCGGTGGAAGAAAATGGAGAGAGAGAGAGATGGGCTGGAGCACGGGAAGAACCAGTGAAGAAGAAGAAGAAAGAAAAGAAAAAAAAGAAAAAGGAGTGGGCTGGGCGCACGGGAAGGGAAAGGGGGAAAAGAAAAAAAAAAGAAAAGAAAAAAAGAAAAAGAAAAAGAAAAGAAAAGGAAAAAGAAAAATGGAAAAAAGGGAAAATGTATTAAATTTAAGTGTGTTTTCTAAAAATCTTTAGGATGAAATTATAAATACTGAAAATAACTTAAAGTCCCTTGATTAATTATGAAAAGCAAATTAGGCATACTAATAATCCACAGTTTAGCATAATTAAACATGTTTAATTCTAGAGGGCGTTACAATACCATTTCAGTGTAAAGGTATCTTTTCATGGATTGATACACCTTTCACATAAAGATACCAACGGTTATATCTATTGCTAATAAGTGTTCAGATATGTGTGAAAATATATCACCAATGGATGCAATGGTTCAAGACCTTCAGATCACATAAACACACGAAAACATAGTTTTTTACAATAATACCCGTTGCAGCGGGTGTTTTCCTTGCTGCAGCGCTCAGGCAGCGCAAAACAGACCCGAGAGGTCTGCACTGCAAAGCCCAAAACAGGCGTTGCAGCGTGCCTATTTTTTGGACAGGCGTTGCAGCACCCAAAACTGGCGCTACAGCGCCTATGGCTGCCTTGACAGCACCAAATGGTGCTATCAAACTCACTGTAATGCATTAAACATGCGCTGCAGTGCTTCTTTGCCATTTTCCTTGTGTTTTAGGCCAAAGATTATGTGATCTTGTAATTGAGAGACATATTAAAATATCTCTAACAATTCCCCACTAGATTGTAATATTTCTCCATAATTAACAACGATAAACACATACATACATGAAGGTATCTTTCGATTTTAACCTCCAATTAGTGACTATACTTCAAAGTATTCACAAGACAATAGTGTGCTTTGCATTAAACTTTATCTCTTAAGTAAATACCGAAAATATATCACATATGTGTTATCCCAGACTTAAAGATATGTTCTAATCGTTTAGCATATTCCGGCCTTGTGCTCTGTCTTGGATTTATGAACATTTACACGACTAAATCACGGACTTGTTAGGAATGACATCATTCCTTACGTTCGCTTAGGTGAAGTTTCGAATTATGTCTCTAACTACTATGATACTCGAACTTCATTAAGAGTATAAACTCAACCTCAACCATGTAGCTATTTTGCACCAACATCTGGGAATAAACTAATTAAATTTCGGTGCTAACCTGGTCACATAACAATGACTTGGTCTTACCCATTTAACTATGGAATAGCAATACAACTACTACATAGTTGGGTTACCATCATCAGTGACTCTTTCAAAGAAAGGTTTCAGTCGCATTCCACTAGATGTTTCTTTGACTAAGTCTCTTGAAAGACCTTTCGTCAAAGGATCCACTATGTTCTTGTTTGTCCTAACATAAACAATATTGATAACACCATCGGTTATCAATTATTTCACATATTCATGTCTCAAGCTAATATGTCTAGATTTCCCATTATAAACCTTGTTATAAGCTCTAGACAAAGTAGCTTCATTATCGCAGTACAAAGAAATAGATGGCTTCGGTTGTGGCCACAACTCAATATCAAACAATAGATTTCTTAGCCATTCCGCTTCTTTGCCTGCAGCGGCAAGTGCTATAAACTCACTCTCCATCGTAGAATGAGTTGTGCACGTTTGTTTCTTAGAAGCCCAAGAGACGACTGCTCTAGTAATTGTGAAAATCCAACCAGATGTGGATTTGTTATCACTTGCACTTGTTATCCAACTTGCATCCAAGTACCCTTCAAGTATCGCTGGATAGTCATTATATGACAAACCCAAATTAATGGTTCTTTAAGATAACCAAGTACTCCACCAATTGCATTTCAATGTTCAATACCCAGGTTACTCGTGAACCTAGACATTTTGCATGCCGCAAATGCTATGTCGGGTCTTGTACAATGCATGACATACATCAAGCTACCAATCGCACTAGCATATTCAAGTTGTGCCACCGCTCGGCTTGCATTCTCTAGTAATTTAATACTAGAATCACATGGGGTATTCGCTTCTTTAAACTTCAAATGATTGAATTTAAGAAGCACATTCTCAATATAATGAGATTAATACAACGAGTAACCCCCACTATGCTTTCTCACTTTTACACCTAAAATAGTATATACCTCACCAAGATCTTTCATCTTAAATTGTGAAGTTAGATACTTCTTGGTATCATTTACCCCTTGCATGTTTGTTCCAAAGATAAGCAAGTCATCAACATATAAACATATAATCACACCAAAATTATTTATAAATTTAGAGTATATGCATTTATCCGCATTATTATGCTTAAAACCATGAGATAAAATGACATGATCAAATTTCTCATGCCACTGTTTTGGTGCTTGCTTTAAACCATAAAGCGACTTGATTAACTTGCAAACCTTCTTCTCGTTTCCAGGCAATACAAACCCTTCGGGTTGTTCCATATAGATTTCCTCATCAAGACAACCATTTATAAAAGCCGTCTTAACATCCATTTCATGCACATGCAAATTGTATATTGATGCAATTGTAAATAACACTCGCATGGATGCCAATCTAGCTACCGGAGCATATGTATCAAAGAATGTCAATCTATACCGGAGCATATATATCAAAGTAGTCTATAACACGCTTGTGTTTAAAGCCCTTAGCTACCAATCTAGCCTTGAATGTTTGTATAGACCCATCAGTATTGTACTTTCTTCTAAACACCCATTTGTTGCTTATTGATTTTGATCCCGGAGGAAGATCAACCAAGATTCAAGTTTCATTCGACATAATCAAATCCATTTCATCATTCACGGCCTCTCTCCAAAAGGAGGCGTCCCTTGAAGACATTGCTTCACTAAATGTCTTTGAATCTTCTTCTACATTATGCAACAATGGTATTTTATTAAGTATACCATTTCTATCTCCTTCAACCAAAAAGGTTAAAGCTTGAGATGAAATAAAATTCGGTGCTAAGTCATTTTCTTTTCTTTCACGTTGACTTCTTCTTGGTTTGAAAGATGTCATAGACTCTTTCTTTTTATTAGTGGAGGTACCGGAAATATCAACACATGGTTGATCAACATTAGATTCTAATTCAGTGGAAGAATCAAGGCTAAACTTGTTCTCAATAATTTATATGCCTTGGAATTTTCAACATATCCTACGAAAACACTTTTAATTTCAATAGCACCTAACTTTGATGATTTAGAGTCAATCACTCTATAAAAGGCTAGACAGCCCCACACCCTTAAATACATCAAGTTTAGTTTTCTTCATTTCCATACTTCATATGGAGATACATGTGTTTTTATAGATGTAATTCTATTGTGAACATGACATGCAGTAAGTAAAGCTTCTCCCCATAAATTATTAGGCAATTTAGCATTAAGAAGCATAGAGTTAATCATATCGGTAAAAATCATATTCTTTCTTTCAGCCAATCCATTTTGTTGAGGAGTGAAAGAGGCTGACCTTTGGTGAATAATACCATGCTCTTCACAGAAGACATCAAATTCATTTGAGAAATATTCACCACCTCTATCACTTCGAACCATTTTGATCTTCTTATATTTTTATGTCTAAACTTCAGCCTTATAAATTTTAAATTTATCAAAGGCTTCATCTTTTGTTCTAAGTAAATACACATAAGTGTATCTAGAACAATCATCAATGAAAGTGATAAAGTATCTCTTTCCTCCTCTTGTCGAAATACTATTATACTCACAAATATCGGTATGAATCATACCCAATATTTGAGTATTTCGTTCGGCTCTAGGAAAGGGTTTCTTAGTCATCTTTGCTTGTATGCAAATCTCACACTTATCATTTTTAACATCTTTGCAATTAATCAAACCATGTTTAGACATATTTCAAAGATCTAAAATTTAAGTGTGCTAAACATGCATGCCAAACATCAAAAGAGTCAACAATATAAAGAGAATTCATATCATCTTTATTATTAATGCTAAGTTTGTACATGACATCACAAGAATATCTCTTTCCCACAAAGACCTCATTCTTAAATACAATACAATTATTGCCCTCAAGTACAATCTTAAGCCCATTCTTACACATTAGACTAGCGGATACAAGATTTTTCCTATTATCAGGAACATGAAGAACATTGTTCAAAGTAAGCTTCTTTCCGGAAGTAAAGTTGATCTCCATCACTCCTCTCCCGGCAACCATCGCTGCATCATTATTCCCCATGAGAACCGTTTGTCGTTCCTTTTTCCTGTTTGTATGATGAGAACAAATTCTTGTCATTACAAACGTGGATTGTGGCACCGGAATCTAGCCACCATTCAGAGGATTTAGTTGCAGCCATGTTAGTTTCGGTAATCATGCCAATTTACATTTCCGAGACCATAGCACAAATGTCTTTAGATTTCTCTTCAACAGTATTGGCCTTGTTGGTGTTAACTTCTTCCTTTTTCTTCTTGTATCTGCAGTCATTTTGGCGATGGCCTTTCTTTCCACAAAAGAAATAATTTCTAGAAAATTTTTTTTTTGCCATTATCGGGCTTTTTGAACTTCTTGTCATTATTGACTCTGAAGTTCTTCGAAAACTGACTAGCTTTGGCAACATTAACCTTAAATGAATCTATAATCTTGCCCTTGGGATCACGAGACTTAGTCTCTTCTTCGATCCTCAAGTGTTTTTGTAATTCCTCCAAAGTCATGTCATCTCTCCTATGAAGGAGTTTCTTTCTATAACCATTCCAACTTTGAGGCAATTTAACAATAATTGCCCCCACTTTGAATGATTCAAAAATTTCAACTTTCAATTCACAAAGCTTAGTAACAATGACTTGCAATTCATGTATTTGATCTAGAACGGACTTGGTATCAACCATGACAAATTCAAGATATTTCAAGATGAGGAATTTGTCCGTACCTTCCTTCTTAGTCTTGTATTTGTATTCAAGGGTGCTCCAAATCTCCACCGGAGACTCCATCGAATTGTAGAGATCGTAGAGCCTATTGGAGAGAGTGTTGAGAATATGACCTTGGCACATGACTTCATCATCTTCACGCTTCTTCCTTGCAGCCCTCAATTCTTCAGAATCATCCTCTTTTGGTTCCAGAAGTGGCTCCAATTTCAGATCACGCACGTAAGCGATCTTGAGCACAATGAGAACAAAGAACAACTTTCCTTTCCAGCGGGTGAAATTGGTACCATCGAATCGATCAAGTTGGACATTCAGATTGAGGAAAGAAGCTATATTTCTCTCAACCTCCATTGCAACAAGTTAAAACCTTAAAGATTGTTGGTGAATTGAGTGCAGAGGGTGAAAAGAATTCAGACACAAGAGAGGGTTTGAGGCGTATAGGAATACCTTCCTTTAAGGTTTTATTTGCCCTCACTTTTCAAAGTTTGCTAATGAGTTTCAATGGCAAATTACCTCCAAGATACAACAAACCCTTGAAAACAATATCTAGCAATAATATTGAGTTCCAGAATATTAGTTAAGTCTGTAAATTTTATGAAAAATTAATAAAGACAGAGGTGTCATTTCATGAATGAATGCATCCTCTTTAAACATTACAATCTTTCACATAAAGATACATTTTCAATGTAAATGTATCTTTTCATGGATTGATACACCTACTATAACGGTTATATCTATTGCTAATAAGTGTTCAGATATGTGTGGAAACATATCACCAATGAATGCAATGGTTCAAGACCTTTCAGATCACATAAACACACGAAAATATAGTTTTCTGCAGTAATACCCACTACAGCGGGTGTTTTTCCCACTGCAACGCTCGAGCAGCACAAAACAGACCTGAGAGGTCTGCACTACAAGCGCTACAACGCCTAAAACAGGCGCTACAGTGTGCCTATTTTCTAGACAGGCGCTGTAGCGCCCAAAATAGGCACTGCAACGCTCCTATTTTCTGGATAGGTGCTGCAGCGCCCAAAACTGGCGCTGCAGCGCCTATGGTTGCCTTCACAGCACCAAATGGTGCTATCAAATTCACTGCATCACATTAAACATGCACTGCAGCGCTTCCTTGCCATTTTCCTTGTGTTTTAGGCCAAAGATTATGTGATCTTATGATTTTAGTCGACTGGACTAGTCCATTGATTGTTTTGGTGTGGTTTAATGAACAATGGTCAAACTCATCTCTTTCGCAGAAGAGTGGGCC
>NW_010367478.1:50143-83106 GCF_000414095.1 Morus notabilis | reverse complement strand
GGACTTGGATTTCTTTAAGTCTGTCTTCACCAACGAATCCTTGGAGCCCTCAACGACGACGCTCCCGCCTACCGCAAGGGTCTCGACGAGTTTGGCTCCTCTGTTTGCAGTCCTCCCCTCGCCACTGACGGCAGCTACACGAAAACGAGCCCACTCGCATCTAAAGTCGCTTGGAGTCCTCCCCTCGCCTCCGACGGTAGCTGCATGAAGACGGCGCCCAGTCGCGTCTCCTCTGTTTGTGTAATGTTATTAGCAAATCAAAATGGAGAAAATGGAAGAGAAGAGAACGGAGGAAAGAGGAGTGAAGGAAAGAAAAATAACTCAGAGAAAATGAAAATGGAGAAAAGGAAAACGATCTGAGTTCATTTTCAGAAATGCTCAGATTTTGGGAGAAAGACAAAAACATTTTCGTTTTTTATTTCTGTACGTTGCTGCCCCCAAACACGATCCTCACACCGTTTTCATTTTTTCTTTTCGAAAAACGTGAAAAACATTTTTGAAAACGGAAACAAACACGCGCAATGTGTCAGACAAATTAGTCTTACCAAAGTTCATATGCTTACTCAGCCATATTACAGTAATAAATAACCATAAATGAAAATGACTAGATGGTTAGTGCTAATTATATATGCGTTACCTTAAATTCTATTATTGTTGATGAGATTAGACGTGGCATGACCAAACACTTGTCACAATGCCAATTGGAACACAATACCCAATTATGGGTCCAACTCTACTATTATAATCAAATATGCTCTGTTTAAAAGCCCCTTTTATTTCTTTAAGCAATTAGAAATAGATTGGATGGGCATTGCTAGTCTCTTTCAATGACTATTAAAAAAGATAAAAGGTTTTCTTCAGGCCATACATATTATTACAACTGCAACCACTTGATTGGAATTTTTTTTTTCAAAAAAAAAGACAAATAAAAGGAAAATTGACCTTTGATATTAAAGGAAAAAAAACATCTACCCTTATTTTTGCGTAATAAATTCAATTATTGATATTGATATTGCTTAGAACCAAGATACTTAGATCCCGTTTATTCACCGATTTGAATTTAAAATTTGAGTTTTATTATGGTAAAAAGCTCTCATAAACAGTCATATTCAACTTTTTACTACAGTAAAAAATTCTTATATAAAATTACATCTTAATTCAAATTAAAAATTTAAATTAACGAATTAAACAGACTCTTAAAATTTCTTTATATATAACTTTTGAAAATAAGTTTTCTTATATTTTGTGAGGCGTATTTTGACAACCACCTTTATTTCTTTTCGCTGAATTGACAGCTAGCTTTATTTATTCATACTATATCAGACGTATGCTGACAGCTAACTTTTTTAAAATATAATTAGCCTTTTAAATTTGCCTTTATGGCACCTAAACATGTTCCATAATTAAGTTTACTTTTCACTTCATCAAATATATATATATATATATATATATATATACACATACATACATATATATATATATATTTATATACACATATTGGTGGAGATAATAACATGAGAAGAAATGCACAGTTCATATGTTTGGTAAAGGCAAATGCAAATGTTTTTCGGATGCAATTCTCGAATTAGAACAGCAAAATTTGGTCTGTGGAAATTGCTTGTTTGTTCAAATTTAGTGCACAATTGTTCACAAAATCATGTGATCCGCCTGATTCGTGGCGGTTAATTAAGCATTAAACAGCAACTGCACATGTTGTCGTGCATTTGGATTTTGTGCTGCGAATTGTTGTTATTGTGGGTCATTAATTTGGGTTCCATCCTAATTTATTAAAAGTAATAGTTCCAAGTCCTTTTAAACTCGTTATCCAATTTCATGCTTAGTCAATGTGGGGTTTTTATTCCCGTACTCTCAGCTATTCTCCTGATAGGAAGCCAGGATCATAAAATAGTAAATTTTGAAATAGTGTACCCTAATACATTAATAGTTTTTTCCCTAAGACCTCTTGGTTTAGTAGCATTAGAGAATTTAAGTGAGGTGAGATTTGAGGAGATGTTGCGGGTTCAATCCCATCTTGTTTCAGAAAACAAAAGGTACATTAATAGTTTTGGATATTATCTCTATGGATGGAAAATTGTATAATATTTGAAAATTATATAGGAATTAAATGTTAAGCTTTGAATGCTTGTAAAATGTCAAGAATTTTTTAATCTTAAACCTAAACCGAACAAAACAAAGCAAACAAATAAATTGGTTTGGTTTGATTTAATTTTTCTCACAAGCATCAAACTAAACAAAACAATTATAAAATTTATTTTTAGTTTGGTTGATAATAGGAATCTTTTGTGATTTTCATATTCTCAGGAATATCAATCCCATAACACCCAATCCCCCCCCCCCCCCCCCAAGAAGGTTTATTTTTTTTAGAATTTTGTGACTTAATCAAATTTTTATATTTGGTTTGAGATTTTAATATATTCTTAAAAATTTGTTAATATTTTTTTTTTGAAGAACAACTTACAAATTTATTTCTTAAACTAAGAAGAATTTGTGTTTCTTAAGAATAATTAAATTTTTAGTACTTAAAATATTTTAAATTAGTTATTATTAAAAAGAAATACGTTACATTACTTTGTATCAATCAAACACAAAAAAATAATTTTCCTGAGAATATGAAAAAAGATTCACATACATGACCAAATGTGGTAATATACATTTTCTAAGAATCATATTGTCTTCTATCACTTTTTCAGTAATATAATTTATGTCCATTACCGCATACCAAACGCCTCTTTATATCCTAAGCTTTTACGGGCAAATTTTATCAAGGAGATATTGGTAATTTACTTTTACTACAATATGTAAGTTTAACGTTCACAATTTTGATATCAATACAGAACTATTCAACGTCGCATTCAAGCTTTCCATGTGAACCCATTAAAGTTAAAAATCATTTTTGTCTAGTACAAATATGTTTGATTTTTAAGTGCCAAGTTTATATGCTACATGTCTATTCTATGGGTATTATCATTTGGCTTCTTCCGTATCTAAAAGACTAAAAACCAATGTACACACGAAACAATTGGATAAGGGATTCGGGAATCCACTCAATGAAAGGTCCATATTTTCTGCTCTTATCCCGACTTTTTCTTTATTTGATTATGTTATTTGACCAGAACTCAATTAATAAAAAAAAGAGAAATAGTAAAAAATAGGTATGAAAAGCTTATAAAAGTCTATAAGTCAATTTTTAGTTATAAAAATTAATAGGTCATAATTTGTTAAGTTATAGTTTATAAACAGATAAGTTATGGACAAACTTGTCAAATTATGGTTCATAGCCAGACAAGTTAGGGACAATTATGGACAATAACTTGTCAAGTTATGGTTTATAACCAGACAAATTATGGACGAAAATAGTAGTTTGGCCTATTTATTAACTTATGTAAATTATTGACGTATTAATTTTAATTCATCTCAAATCTTGACATATTTCCCTCTTTCTCCCTAAAAAAAAACTTATAAACCAAACTGAGATCGGCCCAATAGAGCACTTTAATCTCCGTCCGAAACACCGTGGGCTTTCCTCACCCAGTAGGAACAAAAGTTAGGGTTAATGTCACGACCTAAAGGAGACATCGTGATTATTAGAGTTTAACTTAAAAATTAAGTTAATTAAACTGAGTTAATTAATAAAAATCTATGAAAATAAAAATAAAATATATAAATACCAAAATATATTACTTCAGAGATTTTCTTTTACAAATATTATCAAAACAATCCATAAACTCAAACTTTACACAACTCTGAGACAAGACCGATCAATACAGTTTATATATAAGTATACATTATATCATAGAATTTTAAAAACAAACTGCAAATTCGAAGTAACACGAACCACTTCTAAGCTGGAGTCTTCAGTCTAAAGACATCAATTTACTATGCTGCAAGTCAAGACTCTAGAGGGGAAAAACATTTTAAAAAAAAAGGGTGAGCCGAATGCTTAATAGGAAGGAAACACGGTACAAGGATCAATTCCACACAATCCGATTTTCTAAGAAATTGTCAAAAATAATTGTGATAAATTTGTGATTAGAAAATTAAAATTTTATCACATAATGAATATGATCAGCACAAATCTCCTACAATAAGACCGAATATTAGCCCAAATGTCAGGACCAGTTGACAGCCATCACAATCTGCAAAAGTTCAATCAAATTGGGCTAAATAAGGAAACAAATAAAATAAATTCCAATCAGTTAAAAATGGAAACAATATGCAAATTGGGCTACAAATAATTAAATTGATTTTGATACGAGGTTGCCCACAAAATTGCACAAATTCCACGTGAGTCACAAATGCCATGTAAGATTTTAGTGCCACGTAGGATTAAAAATACTAACAAATGCCATGTAAGATTTTAGTGCCACGGAGGATTAAAAATACTAACAAATGCCATGTAAGATTTTAGTGCCACGTAAGATTAAAAATACTAACAATCTCCCCTTTTGATATCTTAGTATCAAAACAATTTTAAATTCAATGAAGTTCCCACATGTACGAAGTGTTAGTCAAAAATGTAAATTTTCAGGACTTCAATTTACTCCCTCCGACTGAATGAAATTAAGTCTTCCCATTAATTTCTCCCCCTTTTGATCCTAAGAGCTCAAAGAAAACTAAGTACAAACCCAATGAAAAGAGAGATAAGTCTCAAAATAAGAAGTCAATAAACAAAGTTAAAAGATAAGAAAGCAGATCATTCGTTGCGAGTGGGTCTATGGGATTGAGCTGGAGTGGCAGCTGAGCTCTTGACCTTAGACCCATTGTAACGTCCCCAAAATTACCAGGCTTATAATAGAAGACTTTTAATCTGATATAATAAATTTCTTGATATCTTTGATGAATGCTACTACTGAACTTAATACAAATACAAAATAATTTAATCTTTTAAAAAATAAAGCCATATGCATGAAAAGGAATCATATTTTATTTCATAACAATATTTATACACATGGTTACATAACTAGGATCAAACATTTCAGTATGAAAAAATTTCTCTTTTTCCCTTTTGGCTTGACGTTGACCGCTCTTATATCCATTGTCCTTCTATTCATTTAAAACAAATACCAAATCTTGTGAGAAAAATTCAATAAGTAAAGATTATGTTCACATGCATATGAATGTATTTACTTGTTCTGAAAATTTTTATTTTCTTGAAAGTTCTTTAGTGTGGTCTTATATGTTTTTGGTTTGTTTTTTTTTTTTTGTTTTTTTGTTTTTGTTCTGACCCATGAGGATTCCCAGTCGAATAGGTTTTGGCATGGTTTTCTTGTCTTTAGGGGTTTATTTGTGCTCAAGTAATAGGTTGAGTGCTAGTTCTGCGCTAATAAAAGGAGTCTGAGATAGCGATAAGTATACCACACCATTTTTTAAGAAAGCTGAATGCATGTTCAAAACTGTATATTCTTAAATCATGGTAAAAATGCTCAAAGATTCTTTAGCAAAGCTGTAGCAATGCAGAAACAACCAAAACGTGCAAGCTGGTGCAGTTTTTCATTTACAGTTGGTAGTGGGCCAATTGCTAACTTTGTCAGAAGAGGACAGCTGTAAAAGCACTAGAGGGGGGTCCATCAGTTTTGGCTCTTAGGCGGACACATGTAAATAGGGCGCCTCAACTTGCTCTAGTATAAAAGGAAAAGAAGAGTACTGTACGAAAGGACAAGCAAGGAGGAGGCGCACAATTACTCTGTTCAAGCTAAAAAGGGAGAAAAGAGGAGAGTACAGGAGGAGAAAGGAGAGCTGATTTCTGAAGCTGAAGGAAGCAGTACAGCACGGCTGGACAGGAGAAAGCAAGGACGAATACCTGTTTAGCTTTCAGATTTAGCTTAACCATTTCCTTCAATCTTTTCTTATTTTCTCTCTGTGAACAAATGTATCTGGTTGTTTATATTATTTCTAATTTCTTTGAACTAGATTAAATTTCTTTAGCTAGGATTATTGATGGAACCAAAGTTGCAATGAAAATTTATTTGTTATTTTAATTGTTTGCGTAATTTTCATCATGTTTATTCAAGTGTGTTTGTTGTCTAATTTTTGTTAAATGACAAGCCATCATTTAATAGAAAATATAAACTAAAATTAATTCTAAAAATGTTAGTTTTAGTTAGATCTATCTTGGATAATATAAGGGAATAGTATAGGAATATATTATTGCTTTGTACGGCCCATTAAGATTGGTGCTTAACTTTAGGTTTTGAAAACTAAAATGCATAGGAATATGTTAATTTTGGTTTAAGGAACTACACGCATAGATCTGTCGAAGAGGAATATGTAAAATTTTAGGTTGACTGGATGAACTTTGCTACAGCATTCCTATAGTAATTGTGGTCAGAGTTGCAACTGAGGGAAAATCAGTAATCCTAGCCGTTACCCATCATTGATTCACAGTTTGTAGCGTAGATCTTGTTAAGTATTACCTCTTGTTTGCATTTCAATCACACCAATTCACTTTACTCATTCATTTTACTTAATCCTTATCAATTTGGTACTCGGTTCACTCTTTGATTTATTTTAGTAAAACTGGTTTTTGTAATCAATTTATTATTAACTCAATTTCTGTGGAGACGATACTTTTCACTCACTACTGTATTACTTGTTCAATTACGTGCACTTGCGTAGAGTTATTTCCATACATAGAATTTTTGCGAACAATTCTCTCACCGGGAATGTCAAGAACACTTCCCCTAAGGTACACGCAGTACTGAAAAGCATTCATGGGGTCGATAATGTTCCGTGTTAGTTGTTGTAAAATTCTCTCACTTAATTCAGCGATGGGTGAATGTTTAGACTCACAGATTTCTCCTAGCCTAATTTCTTAAGCAAATTGCCCAATCCATACTCATTAAAATCATCAATCTTAACAACAATCTTAGTTGAAAGAGACCTTTATTTCATTTTGCCATCAAACACATATTTAGCCTCTTTAGAAAAGAAATAAAAATCCAGTGTTTTAAAACAACTTTACCACTTTGAAGGGCCGATTCAAGAATCTCCTCCTTGAACTCTTCGACAGCAGGCACTTTCTGATTGGACGAAGTCTCTACTTCTTGATTTGCAGCAACAACCTCTTCTTCTTTTTTCTTCCTCAGAGATTGTTTCTTTCGATTTCTTGGCAGGGCGCCTATTGTTCTTTTTCAATTTTTTCCCATTACTGGACTTGGGAGTTTTGGCCCCAGAGGGCTTGGAACTCATCGCCTTTTCGCAACTTCTTGCTCCGTTGGATTTGTCTAGGTGTCGATGGAACAACCGGCGGCAGATGTGGCGGAGATGGGAGTCTTCATTGATCCTGTGGGTGCCATTGAAAATCTGTGATAGAAAAGAACAAAGAGAAGAAATTTCTCCAGAGAGAAGGTTAGCGCACGAGAAAATTTTTAGAAAGAGAGAGATAATGAGCGAGGGTTTGATTTCCTTTTATATTTTCTAACTCCAAAAACTTTCCAAATCTACACCCAACTGAATGCCCGAAATATCAGTACACTGATCTGATTTGATGACATGGCAAATTTTCTTAAAAACCTGTTAGAGCAACTGAAAAGACATCAGGCATCAAAATTAAAGAATTGTTTTGACTGGTAGATTTAAAATGATCTTGACATGATTTAAACGAGATCTAAAATACTAATTGTTGGAGTAAAATTTCGTCCAACACTTATCCAACGTCCCTAGACAAATAGTTTGGATTGAATAAGCAAATTCTCTAAGGAAATTAGAAGAACACTCGAAGAACACAAAGAACCTGTGAAAGAAATAATAAAATGAAAATGAAGACAATCACAAGACAATTATATTAAGAAATGAGTGTCCCTTTCCCTCTCAAACTGAGAGAATTTATAATACATTAGGATTGAGGGAGTTTAATTCTCCCATTAATTCGAGAGTTTATTCTCTCTTAATTACAAAGAGGCTCTTCACCTTTTTTGTGAGTTAAAACTAATAAATAATCAATGAGAATTAACTTTCAACCATTCAATGTCTTTAATTAGCGTCAGTTACTTCACTTGATAACATCACGCAACCTTTGAACTTTCGGCTCCAGTGAGCTTGGGCTCGGAAGAACTTGGGCTCTGGCAAATTTGGGCTCCAAGAGCTTGGGCTCTGACAAATTTGGGCTCCGGAGAACTTGGGCTCGGGAGAGCTTGGGCTCAGGAGAGCTTGGGCTCCGGCAAATTTAGGCTCCGGTGAACTTGGGCTTGGGAGAGCTTGGGCTCCGGCAAATTTGGGCTCCGGAGAACTTGGGCTCGGGAGAGCTTGGGCTCTGGCAAATTTGGGCTTCGAAGAACTTGGGCTCGGGAGAGCTTGGGCTCAGGAGAGCTTGGGCTCCGGCAAATTCAGGCTCCGGCGAACTTGGGCTCGGGAGAGCTTGGGCTCCAGCAAATTCAGGCTCCAAAGAACTTGGGCTCGGGAGAGCTTGGGCTCAGGATAGCTTGGACTCGAGAGAGCTTGAGCTTAGGAAAGCTTGGGCACTTGGGCTCAGGAAAGCTTGAGCTCCGACAAGCCTTTGAATTTATTGCACATTTAATGATTCTGGAAATGCTGCCCAACATCAGCCCCCCAGTCCACGAGTGTCGCACGCCAAGCGAAAGGGACTAAAACTTGCCTGGAAATTTTCCTCTTTCTTTTTTTTGAAAGCTTCCTCTACTTCTCTAAAGCAGAAGTGGAATCAGCTAGTTTCCACAACATGCTTAGATTTGCATTCCCCATTTTACTTTAATTGCTTCCAACGCTAATGGAAAGAAAAAACTAAAAGTAGCTTTGCTGAATTTCAATATATATGAAAAACAAAACTTGGCACGTCTGCAATTAATGCTGACTTTCTTTTGCTTCCAAAACATTTTGCTTTCCTCTTCTCTCTGCATGAGAAATTTCGTACACTTTCCTTTTTTTTTTTTCAAAGATGCCCAATGTAAATGGATCCATTTATTATGTTGCCTTTTTTTTTTCAACAGATATGGCTAGCAAGCGTGATTTCGGACCTCCTTCTGAGCATCGTGGTGATGGCTCCCGCTCACGTGAGCACCATGTGTCTAGACATTTTCCCAAGGACTTGCAATCCCACTTGGCGTCTAGGCCCACGAGGCCCCCCAGTCAATCAACCTTCGACCCTGAGATTTTCAAGGAACGGATGAAGAAGCGAAAGTCCTCCTTTGACGTTCCACCTACTGGCCCTTCTCTATCAACTGCATTAAATCTTGGCTCTCTTGCACCAAATGATCCACTTCCTCCTTCAAGACCAGCAAAAAAGTCTTCGAGTCATGAACCTGACCAAACCTCCAAAGATACTTCCACTCTTGATGTTGTAACTGATGGGTTGGTCCGCTTGTCCATCCCCCCCTGTCATGTTCCAATGTTGAAAAAGATGGAGAAATTTGTGCCTCGCGAACATATTGACGGAGCTAAAAAATGAGAAGCCATCAACTTAGCTAATTCAATCGAGCGCCGGATTACTGAGGTAAACCCCCTCCTTTTCTTCATTGAAATTTTCTGAACCCAAATTAGGCTTAACTTTATCTCACTCCTTCTTTATTAATGTTGGGATTTTCCGAGCCCAAATTGTGTTTAAACTTTCCTAGGCTAATTTGTTTAATCCCTGTTTTTTTTTTAGCTCTTCGCAGATCTTCTTGTGTACAATTCTCGAACAAAAGAAATGTTTGAAGAGGCAAAAATAATTTCACCAAAATTTAAGGAATCTCAGGACAGTTTAAAGGCGACACAAGAGAAATTGCTTCAATCTGAGAAATTAGTTGCGCAGACGGTGAGCATCTCAGATGGTTGGGAAGCTAAAAACAATGCTCTTTTGACTTCCTCTGAAAATGATAGGAAGACTCTTGTGGAGACTAAAGCTGCTCTTGATATGTCTCTAAGGGAACTCGAGCGAGTGAAGAAAGATTTGGAGCTTTGCCATGCCAAGTACGAGGCTGATAATGTTGAGCTTGCTGAGGAGGAGTTCTGGAAAGGCTACGAAGAAGCCAAGAAGGCAATCATTTTCTATAACAAGGACTTTGACCTTAATCTCTCATTTGACCCTCCTCATATTGTTTAGACTCCTTCGGCACCTACACCGAATGACTTCAGCCCTGATGATGAGATGATTGAACCTATGAAGGATTTGGAAAAATCACCAAGCAGCGATCCTCCAAGTATCGACACCAAGCAGCACCTAAAAGCTTTTTTTTTTTTTTTTTTTTTTTGCTCTGTACTCCATTTTTCATGCTTGCTCTTGTGTACTTGGGCCGGTTGGCTAGCACTTTTCCTTTTATTGAAACCTATTCTTTTGTTATCTTTCCTGTAACA
The DNA here is from genome assembly GCF_000414095.1 of Morus notabilis. Classification (NCBI taxonomy): domain Eukaryota; kingdom Viridiplantae; phylum Streptophyta; class Magnoliopsida; order Rosales; family Moraceae; genus Morus; species Morus notabilis. Next base: position 72,798 of record NW_010367478.1, on the reverse strand, counting down.
TAATAATATTTTTTTTTAATTTTTCTTTGCAATTGCTACATTTTATCAATGTAGACTAGCTAAAATATATATATATATATATTTTTCTTTGGTTTAGAGTTATCTCGTGCCCACTTGGGGTCTGGTTTTCCCTTTAACCAAGTTTCTCCCATGGCTTAGGATTTTCCCGTGCCCATTTAGGGTTAACTTTTTTCGTGGTAATATTTCCTCGACTTTGCGATTTTCCCAAGCCCAACTTAGGCTTAGGTTTTCTCACGCCAAGGTTTCTTCCTCTTTGGATTTTCCCGTGCCCACCTGGGGTTGGGTTGTTCCCTTATTTTTTCTATTTTTCCGTGCCCACTTGGGGTCGAGTTTTTCTGAGTCGAAGCTCCTTTTTCATTTTCCCGTGCCCACTTGGAGTCGAGTTTTTCCGAGCCGAAGCTCTTTTATTTTTCCGTGCCCACTTGGGGTCGGGTTTTTTCGAGCCAAAGCTTTTTTATTTTTCCGTGCCCACTTGGGTCGGGTTTTTCCGAGCCGAAGCTCTCTGGATTTTCCCGTGCCCACTTGGGGTTGGATTTTTCCAAGCCGAGGCTTTTTTATTTTCCCGTGCCGTCTGGTTTTTCTGAGCCGAAGCTCTTTTTGGATTTTTCCGTGCCCACTTGGGGTCAGATTTTTCCAAGCCGAGGCTTTTTTATTTTCCCGTGCCCACTTGGGGTCGGGTTTTTCCGAGCCGAAGCTCTTTTTTGATTTTCCCGTGCCCACCTGGGGTCGAGTTTTTCCTAGCCGAAGCTCTTTTTTTATTTTCCCGTGCCCACTTGGGGTCGGGTTTTTCCGAGCCGAATCTCTTTTTATTTTTCCATGCCCACTTGGGGTCGGGTTTTTCCGAGCCGAAGCTCTCTGGATTTTCCCGTGCCCACTTGGGGTCGGATTTTTCCAAGCCGAGGCTTTTTTATTTTCCCGTGCCCACTTGGGGTTGGGTTTTTCCGAGCCAAAGTTCTTTTTGGATTTTCCCGTGCCCACTTGGGGTCGAGTTTTTCCGAGCCGAAGCTCTCTGGATTTTCCCGTGCCCACTTGGGGTCGGATTTTTCCAAGCCGAGGCTTTTTTATTTTCCCGTGCCCACTTGGGGTCGGGTTTTTCCAAGCCGAAGCTCTTTTTGGATTTTCCCGTGCCCACCTAGGGTCGAGTTTTTCCTAGCCGAAGCTCTTTTTTTATTTTTCCGTGCCCACTTGGGGTCGGGTTTTTCCGAGCTGAAGCTCTTTTTTTTTTTTTTGAATTGATACACTTCTATCCCCCCATTTTCTTTGTCATATTAAAAGAAGAAATTAGCAAACACTTCGACTTTATTTAGTAATAATATGTTTCGCCTGACAAACTTGGCGTCACATCGAAGTACAAACACACACTAAACTTCAAACTTTTTAATTATTGATAATACTTCTTGAGGTGCTTAACATTTTAAATATGTGTTAATACTTTTCTAGACTTCCCTTCCTTTCGATTCAACCTTCCCATTGGTTGCTTTTACATAGCAAATGCGAGCCTCTTGTTGATTGCCAAGCACTACTCCAACACCATTTTTCGTTGGAAATTTCAACATCAGATGATATGTTGACGTTACTGCTCTCATGGCATTCAAAGTCGGTCGCCCTATGATGACATTGTAAGCAGATGGTTAGTCCACAACCAAAAAATTTACCATTCTTGTCACCTTAGTGTCCCCTTCTCCCATGGTAACTGGGAGTATTATCATTCCTTCAGTATGGATGCATGCTCCAGTAAAGCCTTAGAGTGGGGTGTTCACGGGTGTTAACTTTGCTCCACCTAGGTTGATCTTGGTTAAAGCATCCTTGAATAGTATATCCGCCGAACTCCCATTGTCGATCAAAATCCGGTGGACTAAGCTATTTGCCACTTGCAAAGACACAACTATGGCATCGTTATGTGGATGAAGCAACTTCCTTGCCTCTTCCTCTGTGAAGGTTATGGCATGTTCCGTCATATTTACAAATTGGACACAATCGAGACCTTTAGCTTCTCGAGCATACAGGTTCCGAGCCCGCATGGAATCACCGATTTCTGGTCCTCCAAAAATTGTCCTAACCTCATTCAATGTAGAATTATTCCCATCTGTTGTATTTATTCCCTGTGCGACCGCTGCTTGTTTTCCCATTATTATCGGGAGTGCAATTCTTCTCTCTACTATCACTTTATCCACAAACTCTTGCAACTGGCCTTGTTGAATGAGTGCCTCAATCTGTCCTTTTAATTGAAAGCAACTTGAGGTTTCATGGCCATGGTCCTTATGGAAGTAACAATATTTACTTTTATCCCTCTTGTTAGGATCTCCCTTCATAGGGGCTGGAGGAGTCAGCAAATTCTGATGTTGAATCTGCATTAAAATCTGTGCCACTGTCGTATTCAAGGGTGTGTAGGCCCTTGTCGTATCTGGTGGAGCGTAAGCTTGGAACTTTTGCGTCAAGGCAGTCTTGGATTTGTTCATGTCCTGTTGTGCCTCTGACTTTTGCTTTTTTCCTTCTCCTCCTTTAAATCCTTCTTCTACCTTTCGCTTTCCATCATTTTTTGATTGATCCATTTGAGATTGTCCTCTCCAATTACGCATGTATTCTTCAGCGCTAATGAACTTCTGAGCTCGGATCACGAGATCGGCGAAGGTTTTTGGTTATTTTTTGCAAATTGACTTCAGCATATCACATTCCTGAAGTCCTTCTCGAATTGCGGCCACAACATCACTATCAGTGTACCCTTCCACATAATTCATTTCCTGGCTTGGCTCTAATTGTTGGAACCATTGAAGCGCCATCCCAGTAAGCGTCAAAGAAAATGCTTGGCACATCTGAGCTTGTGTGGCTCCCCGAATTCGCATCCATGTGCTATATCCATGTATATGTCCTGTTGCATTCTCTTTCCCATCAAACTTTTTGATGGGAATCATCTTGAAATCAACAGGAAATTCCTCTGCCATGATGTCCTCAGTGAATGGCGGCTCTGTTTCATCCAGCAAGTCTCTTACTCCATCCGGCAAATTCTTGTTGGCTTCTATGTCATCCATTCGCCTTTGCATCAGTTCGAGTTGCTGCCCGAGTTGTTCCTCACGGATGCTCTTGTTGGATTGACTTACGCCTACTTGATTATCATGTCGGTTCTAGTTCTGATTCACCCTATTTTCTTGGCTCCGGAAAGATCGTGGTATTTCGGCTCTCCTCCTACTCCTGTTTTGAGTTGCCTGGTTGTTTGATGGCATAGGTACAATTGCTTGTACATTTCGTTGTGCGTTGAGTCGATTCTGCAAATCAGTAGTGGTGAAATCATCAGACTCAGGTGTCCAGGTGCTATCAACTTCTTCGCTATTATGGTTATCTTCTACCCTGTCAAACACCGATGTCCTAGTTCTTTCAGTTGCGTCGTGATGACTCCCAATCCGTGACAAAGCATTCCGACGTCTAGGTGCGTGACGTGGTTCCTGCGGCTCGGGCAAGTCCCTTGGTTGATTCCTATTGGATTGACCCTCACCTTCATTACGCTGGCTCCGACGATGGCTACGCCCACTCCTAACACTACGTGAATTTGCCGGCCCACTTTGTTAGTTATTTGCTGGATGAACCGTGTTAAAGGTAGTGATAAGCTGATTCACCATCCCTACCAACGTGTCCACTCGTGCTTCGATCCTGTCAGTGCGTGTTGGTGTACGAGGAGCACGTGGTGCCTTTTCAGGATTAGCGCCGAGTCCCCTTATTTGGGTTCCCTCAGAATGGGTACGTTGAGCACTTGAGACTTGGTCACTCGCCACACTTGAAAATGACCTTGCAATGAGATAGAAAAATTTAAGTGCCGGTGAGAACCTGTGGATGTTAATCACACTAGGGCCCTCCTTCTAGCGCCAAAAATGTTAGAGCAAAATTTCATCCAACACTTATCCAACGTCCCTAGACAAATAGTTTGGATTGAATAAGAAAATTATCTAAGAAAATTGGAAGAACACTCGAAGAACACAAAGAACCTGTGAAAGAAATAATAAAATGAAAATGAAGACAATCACAAGACAATTGTATTCAGAAATGAGTGTCCCTTTCCCTCTTAAACTGAGAGAATTTATAGTACATTAGAATTGAGGGAGTTTAATTCTCCCATTAATTCGAGAGTTTATTCTCTCTTAATTACAAAGAGGCTCTTCACATTTTTTGTGAGTTAAAACTGATAAATAATCAATGAGAATTAATTTTCAACCATTCAATATCTTTAATTAGCGTCAGTTACCCCACTTGATAATATCACGCGACTTTTGAACTTTCGGCTCCGGCGAGCTTGGGCTCGGGAGAGCTTGAGCTCCGGATAACTTGGGCTCGGGAGAGCTTGGGCTCTAGCAAATTTGGGCTCCGGAGAACTTGGGCTCGGGAGAGCTTGGGCTCAAGAGAGCTTGGGCTCTGGCAAATTTAGGCTCCGGCGAACTTGGGCTCGGGAGAGCTTGGGCTCCAGCAAATTTGGGCTCCGGAGAACTTGGGCTCGGGAGAGCTTGGGCTCAGGAGAGCTTGGGCTCCAGCAAATTCAGGCTCGGGCGAACTTGGGCTCGGGAGAGCTTGTGCTCTAGCAAATTCAGGCTCCAAAGAACTTGGGCTCGGGAGAGCTTGGGCTCAGGATAGCTTGGGCTCGGGAGAGCTTGAGCTTAGGAAAGCTTGGGCACTTGGGCTCGGGAAAACTTGGGCTCCGACAAGCCTTTGAATTTATTGCACATTTAATGATTCCGGAAATGCTGTCCAACACTAATCTAGCTCAAAAATTCAAAAATGTCATAAAATATTCTTATTTAGGATTTAGGCATACCTCTATCACCGGAATCCGTCTACAGTCGCCGGAATCCGCCAATGGCCGGTCGGAATGGATGGAGAACCTGCAAAGATAGGGAAGAATAGCAAGAGGAGAATGAGCTCCTCCTTATCTCTCCCTCTCCTGTTTGGTCGGCCACTGGCCTCTCTAAGGGCTCCACGAGCACACACCCACACCACAAAGGAGAGGGGCTGCCTCTCTTTGTGTTGGTTTGGCCAGCCCCTTAGGCCCCCTCCACATGCACACGGGCACACACAACAAAAAGAGAGGGGGCTGCCTCCTTAAGGCACCCCACGTGCACACACCAGAACAAAATGGTGGCACACTCTTAACCAAAAGACATTAGGGGGTATTGCCTCACTTAACCAAAACCAATTAGGCACTAAGGACTTTTAACCAATATTAATTAGAGAGAATATTTGGCCTAATGGGCTGACCAAATATTACGAGATAGAGGGAGTTCAAATGCTTCAAGTGAGTTAATAAAATAAGCGTCCATTCCATTATGGACCGATATTTAACATACATGCATGTGTTAATTTACATTAACACAGTTGTCCATAAGATGCTTTAATTAATTACAGAGTGAATTATTATGATTATGGAAGTCCATATAAAAATATTCCAACAGACTCCCACTTGGACGACATAATCATAGAACAAACATTCACTCATTACAGTATAAGTATCAGTTAAGAATCTCACATAATAAACATAAGCCCAAAACAATCATGCATAATAATGTATTGATGGGATACAATCATTATACATAATCAAGCGTTAGAGATTCATCGAAATATGACGACAACTTTAATACATGGATCAAAAACAATGATAGAGACTAACAACCAGATGTCTCTTTTCAACTTGTCACTTTGCCAACTAAAAAGTGTGTCAATATAACATCACACATAAAGTGATAGATCCATAAATATGCATGTATTATTTGAGGCATAAGCAATCCTTGTCAATAACATATCACACACAAATGACAGTAAACTCCCACTAACTCAATACAACTACAGGCTCCTTACAGTCCCGATTGGGATGCGTGTTATTAAAACACTTAATAGGTAAGCCTTTAGTGAAACTGTCAACATGTTGTTTATAGGCGTGTTTTCAATAATGATGAGGCATTTTACAATTTATCTTCACAAAATAGAACACACTATCATTATGCTTGAGCGGAAAATGCTCCTAGTGTTTTAAGAGAAATGTACAATTATGAAACTTTCACAATACAATTTCAGCCAGTCCAAAAATGGAGTGAACTACTCCTAATGCTGAAATAAAGTTTCACAATTACATCACACAAATAGCCTCACGGTACGCCACAAATTCCGCATCATAGTCAAGGACGCTACGAGTGTCTATTTGACACTTTTTAACAAAGTAGCTCCTTCTTTGATCATTTAAGCATAAGGGACAACTTTATCTGATCTCTCTTACTTCACCATAAAGATATTACAACTTTGAGAGTTTGTCACTTCAACAAATAATGCTTACTAGGAGAACAAGAATGCATACTGAACCTGTTAGAAACAAGAACAGTATAGGTTTTCTGAGACGACCACAAAATGCACTTATCCTTGTCACGGAGAATCTACATGCCTAGAACATAAGAGGCTTTTCAAGATTCTCAAACTAAAGTGACTAGGCTACATGCTATTTGTCTTAACCAATAGGTCAGAAAACAAGAATGCATACTGAACCTGTTCGAAACAAGAATATATGTTCTCTAAGACGACCACAAAATGCACTTATCCTTATCACGGAGAATCTACATGCCTAGAACATAAGAGGCTTTTTCAAAATTCTCAAACCAAAGTGACTAGGCTACATGCTATTCGTCTTAACCAGTTGGTCAGAAAACAAGAATGCATACTGAACCTGTTTAAAACAAGAATAATATAAATTCTCTAAGACAACCACAAAATGCACTTATCCTTGTCACGGAGAATCTACATGCCTAGAACATAAGAGGCTTTTCCAAGATTCTCAAACCAAAATGACTAGGCTACATGCTATTCGTCTCAACCAACAGGTCAGAATCGTTAGGCGCGAGCAAGTTGTCACCGTCATAAAAAACAGAAACATGAAACTGCTCCCACTGACCTTACACACAATGTTCTCCATAAAGCTAATTTTAGTGACTGTCTCATCCTAAAATTGAGACGCTACTACTCGGTGTTATCCATACACTCTCACTCATCATAGAGTTTCTCAACACATTAGTGGAGCTAGGAAACACATACACTCTCAAGGCTATGTCAATTCTAAAACCACGAATTCATAAAGAGAGATCCGCACCATTAATCATAACTTGTCCCATTTAGCGTCAAAATAGCAGAGATACAAGGATTGTTCAAGGCTAAAAAAACAATAGGGGCAACCAATAATAGGCATGTAAAACAAGATCATGCAATTTGCCCTTCCTTTCCAATGATCTAAGTCAATATGATCATTGTGTGCTAGAGAGCGTTGAGCAAGAATAGAACTCTTTCGCAGGTAAGGACAATTCATCAAACATCACAACTAAATGCATCAATCTACTACCGATAGGGTAGTAAAGAATATGCGGTTCATGACATCTAACAAACTTCCTTCACCGGTCTAAGCATCCTACCAAACAATTAATTATTGATAGGATAATTTAATTGTCCGTATGGATCCTAGCAATAAGGTAAATACATACCTTTATCCTTAACACTCCAATATATTATTTGACCATAATATGAGTTTAGTGATCGTGCAAGTCCATATATAATCATTCACAATATTCTCCCACTTAGACTGCATAATCAAAAACATAATACTCATATAGTACAAAATGTCAAATAATAACATGTAACCAAAATACATGGATAAAAACAACAAGCTTAAGCTCCAACAAAACTCAACTGTCCTACCAAGCAATAAAACTATCGATGAGATAATTTCATTACCCGTATGGACTTTCGGAGCATAATCAACAAATTAAGTTTATCCATATAATCCCACAATTTATTATTTGATATTAGTATGTGAGTCAGTGATTATGCTAATCCACAAAAGAGTTTCTAATTTTTCTCCCACTTGGGTAGCATAATAAAAAAAAACATGATACTCATATAATAACAAGATATCAAATAATGATGATAACAATAATAAATAAATTATGAATAAACTTATAGCTTAAGCTTTATAATAGCACATGAGCTTCTAGTTAAAAATTTTCATTCTCACTTTAACACAAAAGAGACCATGGATGCCTATGCAAATAATTAGACATTAAAACATTAAACACAAAATGGACATTTTAAAATTTGAACAAACATCCATATTATATGTTTAAATTTTATTTACCAAAATATCAAATTATGTAGGAGAACAAATAAAATATGACCATATAATATGGAGTAACAAACATGCCCAAAATTTTAGGTCTCAGAATAGTGAGATTTAAAACTATCCAGAAAATATATGAAAATCTTTACAATAAATATTTAAATAAAAATATTTTGTAGTAGCTTATGTGCATCCATGTAAGGAGTGCGTGTATACCAATACCATTTTTTTAAAAGAAAATGTTAAATTTTGTGGGAGAGCTCCATAACATACTTAGACAATTTGACATGTTTAGACTCACGACAGGCGAGTACATAAACATTCACTATTGTCGAATTCTCACAATTACATATGCCATATAATAACAACACAATAAAAATTTTATGGCATTAATCATCAAACAAATTGTATACGAAATGCACAGGAAAAATTTATTTGAAAAAATTGTGAGAATTAGCCACCCATAAAAATATATAATCAATAATATAAAAATATTAAAACATGATTTTTATGGTGACCGAAACCCAAAATAAATCATTTAATTGGGTAGAAAATGAAAAACGGAGCACAATAGTGAAAACGGCGATCAAAACGGAGTTAAAATAACAAAATAGGAAGAATTTAGCCCAAAAATGGGCCCCACGCGCGCCAGGTGGGCGCTGACGCGCGCTGACACGCGCACTGCGCGCTGATGTGCGCGCTGAGGCGCGCTGATGCGCGCTGGGGCGCGCGCTGAGGCGCGCTGACCCCCCCTTTTTTTTAGGTCGTCTTCAACCTTGAGACGGGTCACGAGACCCGTTTGAGACCCGGCTTCAACCCGAAATTTCAAATGGCCATAACTTCCTATCTACAACTCCGTTTTTGATGATTCAAAAGGGGTTTTGCTCGAAATCTCATGCTCTTTCATATTCTGGGATCAATTTTTCTCAACAAGGCCTAAAAATCAGATCCCTAACAAACCCATAACCGGCCGTTTTCAAGCCTAAAAACACATCGATTCCGGCCAAATCGACCCACAAAACTCAAGAAAATCATCACCTATGAGCCATACTTGAAGTAGGTAACCTCAAAACAACATTTCCTTGAGCCAAAAATACGGATTCGAATTTCGGATTTTCCTTCCACCGAAAATGGAAGAATCCGAAAATACATAGCTCTAAACCCAAATAAGTTGGCTCTGATACCATTTGCTAGATTTAAAATGATCTTGACATGATTTAAACGAGATCTAAAACACTAATCTAGCTCAAAAATCCAAAAATGCCATAAAATATTCTTATTTGGGATTTAGGCATACCTCTCTCACCGGAATCCGTCCACGGTCGCCGGAATCCGCCAATGGCCGGTCGGAGTGGATGGAGAACCTGCAAACATGGGGAAGAATAGCAAGAGGAGAATGAGCTCCTCCCTATCTCTCCCTCTCTTGTTTGGTCGGCCACTGGCCTCTCTAAGGGCTCCACGAGCATACACCCACACCACAAAGGAGAGGGGCTGCCTCTCTGTGTTGGTTTGGCCAGCCCCTTAGGCCCCCTCCACATGTACACGGGCACACACAGCAAAAGGAGAGGGGGGCTGCCTCCTTAAGGCACCCCCACGTGCACACACCCACAAGAACAAAATGGTGGCACACTCTTAACCAAAAGACATTAGGGTGTTGCCTCACTTAACCAAAACCAATTAGGCACTAAGGGCTTTTAACTAATATTAATTAGAGAGAGTATTTAGCCTAATGGGTTGACCAAATATTACGAGATAGAGGGAGTTCAAATGTCTCAAGCGAGTTAATAAAATAAGTGTTCATCTTATTATGGATCGATGTTTAACATACATGCATGTGTTAATTTACATTAACACAGTTGTCTATAAAATGTTTTAATTAATTATAAAGTAAATTATTATGATTATAAAAGTCCATATAAAAATATTCCAACATTGACAACAGAGAGTTTTATCAATATGTGTAAATAGGCTCAACAGTAAGCCACTGTGTCAGCAAAAACAAGATTTATTTATGAGCTGTGTGAAAAGAAATAATCTCAGATGCCTGTACATACACCTAAAGAACAATTTCAAAGTTAGAACAACTGAACAACACAGTCAAGAAACAAGAGCAATTTTTCAGATTTATATAAATCATTCCTCATTCACAGAAACACTTCATTTTTCATTCAACCAGGAAAAGTAACAACTCATCATTATGCCCTTTCAAAGTGTGTGTGTGTGAGAAGTACATGAAAACAAATGATAATGCTTATAGATAGGATATTACCTCTCAGTTTTAAGAATAAATACACACCTTGATATTTTAAACCAACATCATTCCTAGTCAGGCATAATGTTTCTCATGTAAATTCCATCAAAGCATGTGTGAAGTGCCCAGTTAAGAATTCCATTTTCCTCACTGTTCTGCTCACACTTTTAATTCCCAAATAATCATTTTTCTTCTCTTAAGGGATTATCCCTTCCCTTTTATTCTTTAAACCTTTTTTTTTTTTTTTTTTAGGGGTTTTCCCCTCCCCTTTTTTTTTTTAACCTTTTTTTTTTTTTTTTTTTTTTTTTTAATTTTACCTTTTGCTTTCGGGGCATTTGGCAGCTTTGCACATATTTTCTTTTAGCCCATAATGCTGGCCTCTCTTGTCTTTCTTCTTTTCAACCAATCTTATTTATCACTTGTATTAGGTGCCGGCTACGTGTCTACTAACGGCAGCTTTCACACATGTACAGTGGCAACCCGCGTCACAAGAATACTCAGAGCTTTCTTACTGAGGGTATGTTTAAGGATAACTAGACTCGATCTGTAATGGTAGTCCTTCTCCGTAGTAGATGCTTTAGGGCCTTACATGAGAATCGCCCATTCTGTCTAGACGGATGCTCTAGATCATCATTGTGTGCACTGCCTCAATTCTAATTTGAACATCTTCTTCTCTGCTTGCATTATCATTGTCAGCACATAACATCTTAAGGTGTACAAAAAGCAACATGAGAACAAATTGACACAAATCGACACAAATCCATATTGTTTGATCGGATAAGACATTATAGTACAGTCAGCACGATAAACATAAATAGAAAAAAACACAACTCAGAATCAAAGTAGAACAGTATTTTCCCTTCTCCATCATTCAATTAGTTGAGTGTACAGACACCGAGTGATTTCCTTAAGTGTTCAAACTATGTAGTGTTAACTGCTTTTGTAAAAAGATCAGGCAATTGTTTTTCAGTTTGAGTATGCTCTATCGAGATGAATTTGTTTTCAACAAGTTCTCTTATAAAATAATGCCTTATGTTAATGTGCTTTGTGTTGAGTGCTGACCAGGATTTTTAGATATGTTGATAGCTTTAGTGTTATCGCAATACATTACCACCATCTCTTGTTCTATGCCATAATCAGATAGAATCTGTTTCATCTAAAGTTGGGTTCAGCAACTTCTAGCAGCCATATATTCTGCTTCAGCTGTGGACAACGAAATTAAATTTTGCTTCTTGCTATGCCAAGCAACTAAGTTGTTGCCAACATAGAAGCATCTCCCTATGTGCTTTTTTTGTCACATTGATTTCCTACCCAATCTGCATCACTATATCCTGTAAGACTGCAATTTATGTCATTTGTAAACCAAATACCAAAAATCATAGGTACCACTTATATATCTTATGATTCACTTCATTGCAGCGACATGTGCCTCTTTTGGATCAGCTTGATACTGTGCACACACTGCAACACTGTAGGCGATGTCAGGATGGCTGGCTGTCAGGTACAACAGACTTTCAATTATACTTGTGTACAGACGCTGGTCAACAATCTCATCTTTTCCTAACTTGACACTTGTACTCATGGGCATTTGGTAAGGCTTGGATGATTCTAGTCCGAACTTCTTCAGCAAATTTTTGGCGTACTTGGATTGTAAGATGAAGATATCATCACCGGTTTCTTTGATTTGCAATCCCAAGAAGTTTAATTCTCCAACCATGCTCATTTCAAATTCATCTTGCATTAGCTTAATGAATTCTTTCACATTTTTCGGTGAGGTGGATATAAAGACAATGTCATCCACATATATTTGAGCCATCTTGATGTTTTTACAGTACCGTTTCAGAAAGAGGGTCTTATTAGCTCCTCCTCCGGTGCATCCTTTCTCCAGGAGATAAGAAGTCAGCCATTCAGATCGAACACATGGTGCTTGCTTTAGTCCATACAGAGCTTGCTTTAGCTTGTATACATCGTCTGGATGCTGAGGATCCTCAAATCCTTTCGGTTGCTCCACATATGCTTCTTGTTTTAGAATACCATTTAGGAAGGTGAAGTTTTCTTAGAGCCGGAATTAGGTTATTAGGAGAAAGAATAATTCTTATTCACAATGAAAACAATTCTGTACAGTGACTATTTATACACAAATTAGGGATAACCACAGCCGGTTTAAGTCCCTTGATTTCAGCACTATAGATAATAGATTAGGTAACTCCTTATCTAGAGAAATCAGGAAACAAATCAAATCCCTATAAATCAGGAAACTACAGCTATACAAATCAGCCTATTTTACATGACTTTCCACACTCCCCCTCAAGCTGGAGAATGTATGTCAATCATTCCCAGCTTGGATAGTAGTGTTTCGAATTGAGTTATTGCAATAGCTTTGGTGAACACGTCTGCAGTTTGTTGTCGTGTGGGCATGTAGACAACTTCCACAATTCCATCCTCTATCTTTTCTTTGATAAAGTGACGGTCTATTTCCACGTGCTTGGCGCGGTCATGAAGGACTGGATTCTTCAAAATACTGATGGCTATCTGATTGTCACACAGCAGTTCCATAGGAGTCTTGATTAGGAGTTGTAGTTCCTCTAGGAGTCTTAGCCACATTCCTTCATAGATTCCATGAGCTAGGGCCCTGAACTCAGCTTCAGCACTACTCCGAACGACTATTGATTGCTTTTTGCTCCTCCAGCTAACAAAATTTCCCCATACAAATGAACAGTATCCATAAGTTGATCGCCTATCAGTCAAAGATCCCGCCCAATCTGCATCTAACATGATCTCTATGCCCTTGTTTGTTCCTTTCTTGAAAAATAAACCTTTGCCGGGAGACATATTTAAGTACCTCAGAATCCTGTACACTGCTTCTTGATGCTCTTCATTCGGACTATTCATGAATTGACTAACTGTGCTGACAGCGAAGCTGATGTCTAGTCTTGTGTGAGATAGGTAGATTAGTTTGCCCACTAACCTTTGATATCTTCCTTTATCTACCGGACCTGAATCTCCTTTAGTCCCTATTTTGTTGAAAGGGTCCATAGGAGTGTCTAAAGGCTTGCAGCCAAGCATGCCTGTTTCTCTTAGTAAGTCCAATGTATACGTCCTCTGTGACACTGAAATTCCTTTACTAGACCGTGCTACCTCCATTCCAAGAAAGTATCTTAGAGCTCTAAGGTCTTTGATTTCAAATTCCTGACTCAGGATTCCCTTTAGCCGAGCAATCTCTACCTCATTGTTCCCAGTAACAATTATGTCATCAACATAGACAATAAGGATTATAATCCTACCGTCCGAAGTTCTATTGATGAATAACGTGTGATCTGATTGGCCTTGCAAATATCCCTACTCCTTAACTGCCTTGGTGAACCTGTCAAACTAGGCTCTTGGCGGTTGCTTGAGACCATATAGTGACTTTCGAAGTCTGCACACCTGTTTGACGCCTCCTTGATCTCGAATAATTCAGCAGTGTTTTCGTTATCAGAATACGTCTCTTGAGCCACCATCCAAATTTCATGTGCAGTGTCGTAGAATAGGAAATTCTGCCCTATGTCTGCGTCCATGGTATTGACTAGCCAAGACATCACCATATTATTTTCTGCTTTCCAGATCTTGTACTTAGAGTCAGTCGGCTTTGGTGCAGCAGCCAATCCCGTGAGATAATCGTCCTTCCCTTTGCCTGAGATAAACATCATTATTGACTTGGCCCATTGGAGATAATTCTAACCATTCAACTTGTGTTGAGTGATGAGACGAAGGGACCCCTCTGACCGGCCAGCATTGATACTATCCTGACCAGCCATGGTTCCTGAAGTGCTGTAAGTTTCTGATGCCATGAGGGTTCGGGTTTTTCCGGTTGATGACTGAAACAGAACTAGGGTTATGGAATACTAGTTTTTCCGGTTGAGGACTGAAACGAAACTAGGGTTATGGCTTGAAAAGAAATCCTAAAAAAAACCGGATCAGCAGCCTTGCACTGATACCATGAAGTTATCTTAGAGCCAGAATTAGGTTTTTAGGAGAAAGAATAATTCTTATTCACAATGAAAACAATTCTGTACAGTGACTATTTATACACAAATTAGGGATAACTACACTCGGTTTAAATCCATTGATTTCAGCCCTATAGATAATAGATTATGTAACTCCTTATCTAGAGAAATCAGGAAACAAATCAAATCTCTATAAATCAGCAAACTACAGCTATACAAATCAGCCTATTTTACACGACTTTCCACAGAAGGAACTCTTTACATCTAGCTGCTACAACTTGATCTTTAAGATGCATGCAACCGTAAGTAGAAGTCTAGAGCCCGTTTGATTCATGGATTAGAACCATGAGATTAGAACTATTTTCAATTTACGTGTATTTTTTGTAAGGGAAAATACTGTAGCGAATCATGAACCATGATTCGAATCAGAGAACAAATCCTCCAACCAAATGGGTAATAATTGATTCCAGTCTTGCATCTGTTGCAGATGTTTCTTCAAAGTCAATCCCTTCTACTTGTGTATAATCTTGAGCAACAAGTCTTGCTTTGTTTCTTATGATGTTCCGAAGTTCATCTGGCTTGTTGTGAACAATCCATTTTGTGCCAATGACATTTGTGCCCTCAGGTCTAGGCATAAGAATCCAGACATCATTCCTCATATTTGCATTGCTCTTATCCATTATTCCTCCTGAGGAGCTTCTTTCACATTCTTAGGCTCAATAGTTAAGACGTAGCATGTAAAAGCTATCATGTTCGTATGTCGTCTCCTTGTCACCATGTTTTCATCAAATTTCCCAATCACTTCGTACAAAGGATGTGCCTTCATGACTCTGGAAGACGAACCTGTTCTTCCAGTATGACTGTTTGCAGTTGTTGTAAGCACAATCTTAGGTTTAGCAATTGTTGGCACAGTAGTCTTAGCAGTATCCACTGTCTGGACAGAGGATGTTGTTGGAAATTAAACCAACACCAATCTTGATCTTACCGAATCAAAGATAGAAATGAAAACAAGCAAACAAGAACACACCAATTGATTTCGGAGTTCGGTGAAATCCCACCTACATCTCCGCGAACTCCCCAGAGGAAGTTTGATATGCACTATAAGAACAAACTGGTTACAAACTGTTACAAACTTCCAGAAATTCACACCCTAAAGTTTCCTGAGAAACTGAGCAAGAAATCCCCCAAGAAAATCACCCTTTTCTCACACCTTTCTCACTCTAGACCGTCTCTCTCAACTTAGGGTTTTTCTGTACAAAATTTTTCTCTCTCGCTATCCAATGCTCTAGAATGAAAGAAAAGGAATTAAAAAACCGAATTACATCAAAGGCATTTATCTTATCTGGAGTCCAACCAAAGTAGTCCAATGACAAGCTACCACCTATGCTTTACTTCTCCGTGTCAACTTCAAGTGTCTCTCGTGTTAGCATCTCAACAGAAATGACAAGTCGTTTCTGCCTTCAATAAAACCAGTGTTTCATCAACTTCAAAAACTGAGTCATAATAGGATTGATTCAACAATCTCCACCTCAATTCTATGTATGATCAGGTAGTGCATATCAATTCTTCTCTCCTCTAGATCTTGGCTCGATTTTAGCTCTTCAATCACCCACTGTCTATACCAAGCAGTTTAAGACAATGCTTAAACTTGCTTAGTGTAACTACCTTTGTTCCCATGTCTACCGGGTTCTCCTCTGTAGGAACTTTTTCAACATTTATCACTCCCTGAGAAACCTTTTCCCTAATAAAATGATGCTTTACTTCAATATGTTTTGTTCTATCATGAAATACAAGATTCTTACATAGATGAATGGCACTTTGACTATCTGAGTAGATGACTGCATTTTGGTCAGTCAATTTCAACTCTCTAAGTAGTCCCTGTAGCCATATTCCTTCCTTGATTGCCTCTGTAGCTGCCATGTATTCAGCCTCTGTTGTAGAGAGTGCAACCACTGGTTGTAGTTGTTTTTTCAGCTGATACAATTTCCACAAACCATAAAGAAGTAAGAAGTAATAGATCTTCTGGTGTCCTTATCCCCAGCATAATTTGAATCAACAAATCCTTCCACTGTCACCTTGCTTCCATGTCTTTTGTAGTGCAACCCATATCCAACTGTTCCACCGATGTACCTTAGAAGCCATTTCATGGCTTTCCAATGCTCCTTCCCTAGATTTGACATGTATCTACTTAATGTACTAATTGCAAATGCCAAATCAGGCCCAACACATACGATAGAGTACATGACTGATCCAATTGCATTTGCGTATGAAACTTTCTCCATGTAAGCCTTCTCTTCATCATTGACTTGTGATCGGCTATGAAGTTGGTTTAGAGCCCTGCATAGCAAATTTCTCCACCATCTTCTGCATGTAATTCTTCTGACTAAGGAATACAGTAGACTTCGTTCTATTTCGGTTGATCTTCATTCCAAGAATCTTCCCTGCTGGACCCAAGTCTTTCATTTCAAATTCTGAATTGAGCATTTTCTTCATTTTCAACACTTTATCCTTGTCTTTACTGATTAGTAACATGTCATCTACATATAGGAGTAGATATTCAACTTTAAGGATGTCTGAACCTTTGAAATATAGACAAGCATCATACCAACTCCTCTCAAACCCATGCTTTGTCATGTAGGTATCAAACCTTTTGTACCGTTGTCTGGGTGACTGTTTAGCCCATACAATGATTTCTTCAAAAGGCGGGCCATATCCTTGTTTCTTTGGACTTCAAATCCCTCTAGTTGTTCCATGAAAATCCTTTCCTCAAGCTCTCCATGAAGGAATGCGGTTTTGACATCCATTTGATCCAATTCTAAATCAAACTGAGCTACCATAGAGAGCATGATTCTAATGGTCTTGTATTTGACCACAGGAGAGAACACTTCAGTGAAGTCTATTCCCTCCTTATGTGTGAAGCCTTTGGCAACTAACCTTGCCTTGTATTTAAACTGATCAATGCCCAGCTGCCCTTCCTTCAGTTTATAGATCCACTTACAAGCAACAACGGATTGACCCTTAGGCCTGGGAACCATTTCCTAAGTTTCATTCTTGTACAGTGAATTCATCTCCTCTTTCATCGATGCGATCCACAGCTTTGATTTCGGACCTTCGATAGCTTCTTTGTACGTCGCTGGCTCTTTTCTATCGAGGTCTATTACTGTCATGACGACATATGCAAGCAAATCTGTGTAGGCAGAAAGCCCATATTTTTGAGTGGGTTTAATCTGCCTCCTTGCCCTGTCCCTCACCAGTTGGTCATCATTTGTGGTAATGTCTGCAATGGTTTCTTCTTCTTGAACATCTTGAAGGTCGGCTTCTGGTTCTGAACTGGGGAAAACTTTATTTTCCTGTTGAAACGTTTGTTCCCCTTAAGGCTGATCACCATTTTGAGGCTCCACCTGAGGCTGATTTCCTTTTTCCTGCTCCTCCCAAACTTGTGTTTCTATTGTACCTGCAGGGTTAGTGACAGAAATACTCTTTCCTGCAGCAGTATTAGTGTTAGACAGGCAAGGGAAAATTGATTCATTAAAAATGACATCCCTACTGTTTATGGTCTTAAAACCTCTGCCCTCTCTAACCCATAGCTTATCTCCCTTTGTCCCCTTAGGGTATCCTAAGAAAACACATTTAATGGACCTGGGATCCAGTTTGCCTTCCCTTTGGTGTGCATAGGCAGCATAACCAAAGGTTCTCAAATGAGATAGGTTTGGTGGTTTGTTTCTCCATATTTCTTCAGGGGTTTTAAAGTTAATGGCACTTGAGGGACACCTATTCACTAAGTAGGCAACAGTAACAACTGCCTCACCCCAGAAACTCTTTGGTAACCCAGATTGGAACAACATGCATCTAGATTTATTAAGTAAGGTTCTAGTCATTCTTTCAGCAACTCCATTTTGCTGTGGAGTTTTCCTTACTGTTTAATGTCTTTGAATCCCTCTTTCAGTACAGTAATTAACAAATTGTTTATTACAGAATTCTAACCCATTATCAGTCCTAAGGGTTTTTAACTTCCTATATGTTAGATTTTCCTGCAAGGTTTTCCACTGTTTAAATTTACTTAATGCATCATTTTTAGTTTTAAGTAAGAAAGCCCAAACTTTCCTGGAAAAATCATCTACTATAGATAAGAAGTAAGAATTACCTCCATGGGTTGTGGCAGTTTTTGGGCCCCAGAGATCTACGTGCACATACTCCAAGATCCCTTTAGATTCATGTGTTCCTGTGCTGAACTTGAGCCTGTGCTATTTTCCTAGAATACAGTGTTCACAGAAATCAACCTTGCTTACCTTGTCCTTACCAAGAAGTTTCTGGTCACCCATGATCTTGAGTCCTCTCTCACTGATGTGCCCCAGCCTGTTGTGCCACAATATTGCTTTAGAATCTTCAGGAGCAATGGCTACAGAAGTCTTCCCTGTTAGAGTTTCTCCTAACAAATAATAGAGACCATCCCTTTTAATCCCTTTGATCACCACCATTGAGCCTTTGGAGACCTTCATTTTCCACCTTCAATCTTGTTGATGTAGCCCGAATCATCCAGGATTCCAAGTGAGATGAGGCTTCTTGACAAGCTAGGAACGTATCTCACATCCCGTAGTTGTCTCACTATTCCATCAAACATCTTTATGGATGCCGTCCCTGTTCCTTCCACCTGGCAGGTGTGGCTGTTGCCCATCATTACCTTCCCACCATTTATCTTCTTGAAATCAGTTAGCCATGACTTATTGTGAGTCACTTGGATCGGTTCGTGGTCGTCTTCATTGACGACATACTAGTGTACTCAAAGACTTGGGAAGAACATGAGCAGCACTTGAGAATTGTTCTTCAGACTCTTCGAGAACACCAGTTGTATGCTAAGAAAGAGAAGTGTGACTTCTGGCTGACAGAAGTGAAGTTCCTTGGGCACGTAATTTCAAGACAAGGAATCTCTGTCGATCCTTCCAAGATCGAGACTGTGCTACAGTCGGAAAGGCCGAAGAATGTAGCGAAGATTCGTAGTTTCCTTGGACTTGCAGGGTACTATCGGCGTTTCGTGAAAGACTTCTCGAGTATTGTTGCACCGCTGACTCGATTGACCAAGAAAGAAGTCAGATTCCAGTGGGACGCTGAGTGTGAAAATGCTTTTCAGGAACTGAAGGTCAGACTGACAAGTGCACCAGTCCTAACTATTCCTGATAGTGAGGGACCATATGAGGTGTATTCTGACGCCTCGGGAAGTGGGCCTTGGCTGTGTCTTAATGCAAGACGGACGCGTGGTAGCGTACGCATCTCGTTAATTAAGACCACATGAACGAAATTATCCCACTCATGATTTGGAACTGGCAGCGGTAATATTTGCTCTAAAGATATGGAGGGGGTATCTCTATGGAGCAAAGTTTCAAGTCTTTTCTGACCATAAAAGCCTGAAGTACTTGTTTACTCAGAAGGACTTGAATCTCAGGCAAAGGAGATGGGTGGAGTACATGGAAGACTACGACTTCACTCTGCAGTATCATATTGGAAAGGCTAATGTGGTGGCTAATGCCCTTAGTAGGAAGACGACGGGGACTCTGGCGTCATTAACTTTGGAAGATTGGAAAAGGACTGAAGTGGTGAGTGAGTATGATCTTCAATTCTACGAAGATTGTAACCAGGCTATGGTGTATAATCTGGTCTCTACACTGGATATTGTGCAACAGGTTAAGCAGAATCAATGGCAAGATCCACACCTCCAAGGAATTTGGATTCGAATCCAGAATGGAGAACAATTTGAGGATTGGAAAATCCGAGAGGATGGAGTCTTGTATTTCCGCAACTGCCTTGCTATTCCTAAGGCAGGTGAGGTAAAGAAGACGATTCTGCAAGAGGCACACAAATCGAGGTATGCCATACATCCGGGAAGTACAAAGATGTACCAGGACCTGAAAAGACAGTATTGGTGGAGAGGCCTGAAAAGGGACGTTCGTGAGTATGTCTCAGAATGTGTGACTTGCCTCCGGATTAAAGCTGAGCACCAGAAGCCAGCGGGAGAGTTGCAACCTCTTCCTGTCCCTGGATGGAATTGGGAGCACATCACTATGGATTTTCTGATGGGGCTACCGAGAACCGAGCTAAAGCACGATGCCATCTAGGTGGTGGTGGATAGGTTGACGAAGTCTGCGCACTTCATACCGTTTCGTGCGACGTATTCCCGGAAGATTCTGTCAGAATTGTACCTGGAGCAATCGTGAGGCTACACGGAGTGCCATTGTCTATCACGTCAGATCGTGACACGCATTTTAATGCAAGGTATTGGAGGAGTTTCCAGGAAGCCATGGGAACAGACTTGAACTTCAGCACAACATTTCATCCTCAGACTGATGGGCAATCTGAAAGGGTAATTCAGATTCTGGAGGATATGCTTCGTGCTTGTGTTCTGAAATTTGGCGGGAACTGGAAGAAATACCTGCATCTAGCTGAGTTTGCTTATAACAACAGCTATCAGGCCAATATTGGAATGGCACCGTTTGAAGCTCTGTATGGTCGTCCTTGTAGGTCACCTGTGTGTTGGCTGGAACCAGAGGATCGACTGAGCACTGGACCAGAAGTCATTCATCAAAATAATGAGAAGATAGCTGTAATTCAGGAACGACTGTTGGCAGCTCAAAGTCGTCAGAAAAGTTATGCTGACAGAAGGCGTAGGCCTTTGGAATTCCAATAAGGCAATTTTGTCTTGCTGAAAGTTTCCCCACGCAAGGGAGTTGTTCGGTTTGGTGTGAAAGGGAAACTTGCACCAAGGTATGTGGGACCATTCCCAATCGTGCAACGTATCGGAGTGGTGGCTTATCAGTTGGCCTTACCACCTGGATTATCTCACGTGCATGACGTGTTTCATGTCTCCATGCTTCAGAAATGTCAACCTGAGCCGGAAACTGTAGTGCAGTGGTTTGACGTTCTGATAGAGTATGGCGCGTCGTACGAAGAGGCACCAGTTCAGATTATTGACCGGAAGATAAAGAGTCTGTGTCATCGTGAGATTCCTCTAGTAAAAGTATTATGGCAGCACCATGGAGTTGAGGAAGCGACATGGGAGCTTGAAACGACGATGCAGGAGCAGTATCCGCATATGTTCACACTTTGAGGTAGGATTTAATTTCAGGGACAAAATTGCCTAAAGGGGGTGGAGCTGTAACACCCTGAAGAATTAATTGAGATTAATTAAGGTAATTGAGATTATTAGTGTGCCTAATCTGGATTATTAATTGAGTTTAATTAATAAATGTTTCTGATACGAGTGAGTTTAAATAGTTCCAAGGTGTTTAAATAGTTCCACGGTGTTTAAATTATTCTCAGTAATTTATTTTAAACCAGAAGTGTGTATGGGCGCATTTCTGGACTGCTCTTTTAAAATATTGTACACATGTCATTTTCTTTTCCTTTTCCTTTTCTTTTCTTTTCCTTTTTCCTTTTTCCTTTCCTTTCTCTTTCCTTTCCCGTGCACTCTCTCACTCTCTCCTTCACTCTCACTCTCCCGCTCGCTCTCTTTCTCTCTCACTCCCGTTTTGTGTCCCAAATCAAACGGATTTTTAGCCACAGACGAGTTTCAAAGTGTTTTCAACGTCAAGAGAAGGATTCAAGGTAAGATTACTGAAAGAACCTCTCTTGAATCTCAAGTTTTCGAATTTCAAAACTTATTTTTGGTTTAAACCGGATTTTGATGATTTTGAGTAAAACTAGAGTAGAAATTGGAGATCTTAGGTTCTTTGGACTTGTTTTAGGACATAGAACCCGGATCTAGTAGTTTTCCTTTGAAATATTGTGATTTGGGACTGTATTTACAGGTTTTGGACTGATTTTCGTGAGCTTCTCTCGCGTAACTGATTCCACCGGTCGACCTGTGCGGTCGACCGGATCACATGGAAACCGGTCGACCTATCCGGTCGACCGGATTGTAGGCTGACCGGTCGACCAGTCCGGTCGACCGGTGTGCACACTACCGGTTGACCGGTAGTGTTGCACTACTCTGTCACCGGTCGACCGGTTGACACGGGGTTTGACCCTATTTGGCCTGAAAATGCTGTTTTAACCCCTGTTTTCAGGGAGAACCCAAATTAGCTTTATTTGGGGACTTGAGATAGATGGATTAGCATTGTTAATCCTTGATTTGAGATTGAAAACCCTTGGAATGATAATTTGAAACATGAAAATGGATTAGGGCACACTAATAAGAAATCTTGGTTGAAAATTGAGATTTGGATTGCTTTAGGAATGAGAATTAATCCTAAAGTGTTGTCTTGCATCAGTGATCGCT
>NW_010367478.1:38882-50005 GCF_000414095.1 Morus notabilis | reverse complement strand
CGTATTAACGATTTCAAAATGTTAATGAATGATTTCTTAATAAAGAGATCTTGTGAACTGGTAATAGAGTCTATTGCTGTAAGCCTAGATAGGATGCGGAGAGTGCATCCTCGGGGGCAGAACCCGAAACTCGGTCCGGGTAGGCGAGGTACTTGGTTAGGTAAGTAATTTGTATTAATTACTTGCTGGAGCCTGTAAAACGGTTATTTACAGTTACTTTTCCTTTGAAAAAAAGGATGTGAGGTTCCGGCTATTCTGTCAGGACTAAATGTCTTATTTTATTTACTTATTCATTTATGTATTCCCTCGCACATTTATTATTCATTTATTTATAACGTTTATTTCAAATTATATCCTACTGGGCCTTTCGCTCATGTTTTATGTTTTAAATGTATTAAACCCCTCCCAGGAGATTCTAGGAGTGGTGCACAGTAGCTGGATATTTGCTACGGAGCAGCTGAGTTGTGCTGCTATTGGAATCAAGTGAGGATTGTGGTCATCCTCGGGTATAAATGTAAGGAACTGAGAATTCTGTAAACTTATGTAATATTTGGTTAACTAGACTGTGGTTGATGTCTGTTGTAATGATTATTTACATGTTCATGTATGTACGATACTGTATGTCCTGTGGGGTGGAGCCCTGTGTGTCAGAGGCTCCGGAATTCTGTAATTTAATTATATTTTAATACAGTTAAGTGTGGGGCCCGGTTGAGAATCTGCTTTATTAATCTCAAATCGAGCTCCACGTCACCCACCCCGTTTGGGGGGCGTGACATTTTGTTGTCTTTGGTCGAAATTTGCATTTCCCTGTTGAAAATGGACATTTTATTTTATTTTGTTTTATTTTTCTTTGAAAAGAAATAAGTAGATAAAAGTGAGGAAGGAGGAAGGAGGAAGAATTAGAGTGAGAAGAGAGAGAGTGTTCTTATTTTGGTATTGTTCACTTCGCGGATTCGAGTTTTCAATTCGAGCTGAGATGTGATATTTTCTGAGAGTTTTTCACTGTAGCAGAAAAAGTTAGATGTGACATTTTCTGAGAGCTTTTTACTGTAGAAACCTAAAACTGAAAACTCGAATTGGTGAAATGAACGAAGTGTTTATGTTTCTTTTTAATTTTTAAATGTTTAAAATTATTTTCATATTTTTTTAAAAAATTATTAGTTTCTAATTTTGGGGAGGCTATGAAATGGCATTTCATGACTGAAAAGTGGGTCTTGGGATATAAAAAATAATTTTTGAAAATGTCAATGTATCAATTTAAAATTATTAAAATATCGGGTATTAAAAATAATTATGTTAAAACATAAAGTACAAATATAAAATTTTTCCTAAATAAAATATAATTTTAAAAAACATGGTACAAGATTGTGGTTAGCAACGGTAAATAAAGTATGGCACTTTATTTTGATAAGATCGCGATGTTGTCTATTTTTATCAGGAATGAAGTAATTTTATTTAATTATTATGGTCGTTGCTACTAAAAGAGAATCAATCATGTGTTTTGAATACATTGAACTAGACCATACCAAAATTATATACTATTATTTAATAATGTTATGAAAACAATTAAGTTCTATATATGGTTACCAATTATGCATTTACCTTTTCATGAGTATTAATTTGAGACTTAAAGTAAATATGATTTAAAACCTATTTAATACTTCAACAACATAAACAAAATTATATTTATGATTAAATCATAAAAAACTAGCGATTATAAAATTAACAGTAATTATGAACATTAAAATAATTAGAGAGGTCAACAGAATTTATTGAGCTCTAATTATGAATATTAGTGTGAAGGGTTAAATCATATAATGATTACGTCATTGTAGGAGTGTTTAAAAAAATTAAGGGGGCGTTTGGTAGAGGGATTCGTTCCCTGATTCGAATCATGATTCGTAATTCGCTACAGTATTTTCTCTCATAAAAAATACACGTAAATCAAAAATAATTTAAATCACATAGTTTAAATCCTCCAATCTAACGAACCCTAAAAAATTGAAACTAGCCGCCTCTAATTGACAAAACCAACCGAAAAACTAAAAATGAGCGCCTCCGAATTGCCCATGGACGGTCTCAGTTCCAGCCTAAGGTCAAAACTTTGAGACTTGACGAATCCCACATGGAAAGGCGACTTCTCTTCTCTTATTCTCTTTATAAGTGAGTGGATGTTGTGCATTACTTTCGTGTTATTAATGAACATAAAATATAATATATATATATATAAAGCCTTAAAAGGCCTTTGAAAAAAAAAAGGGATTTATAATTTAGGCTTTAATATAATTTTCTTTTACAAATTTTGACTATTAAATAAATAATTGAGATTTATAAAAAGAGTCTAGCATAAAATTTCTAAGTCATTGTTTTTGTTTAAAGCTTGAAAGTGGGCTTATAATTATAGGCTTTTATAATTTTGGCTTTAAATATTATGTCCGTTTAGTTCGGTGATTCGAGTTTTTAATTCGAGTTGAGATGTGAGTTTATGTGAGAGTTTTTTACTGTAATAAAAAAGTTAGTATACTGTTTCTGATAGCTTTTTACTATAGTAAAATTTAAATTATAAACTCGAATCGGTGAAATAAACAGATTCTTAAATTTTTTTTAATTTTAACTATGAAAATAGTTAAAGTTTAAAAAATGAACTTATTTAAAAAAAAATTCAAAATTGACTGGGAACTGTCCGCCTAAAATTAATAGTTGTTGGTTGGTTAACCGACCAGTTCTTCTTATTGTCAGCTCGGTTTACGTTCTTATTCTTTCAAAACTGACCATGGCTCAGTATAGGTTCCTATTTTTTAAAAACTGACTAAAACCGTCAGTTTAAAATTGACCATTGGACAAGCTTAGACTTGTTATTTAAGGCTTTCTTATCGTACGTACTATCTATATAATGGGAAATAGTAGAAAATATGCCAATATGAAAAGTTTAAGAAAGTATATAGGCCAATTTTTAGTTATAGAAATTAATAGGCCATAACTTGTCAAGTTATGGTTCATAATCAAATAAGTTATGGATAAACTTATCAAGTTATGGTTTATAACTAGACAAGTTATGGACAATTATGGACAATAACTTGTCAAGTTATAGTTCATAACCAGACAAGTTATGGACGAAAGCAGTAATTTGACCTATTTATTAACTTATGTAAACTATTGGCCTATTAATTTTAATTCATCTCAAGTCTTAGCCTATTTCCCTCTTTCTCTCCTATATAATTTAAGAATGCGGCCTTTATTTAATAGTGGTATAAACCAAGTTAAATGATTATATTTCAGTTAATGGGAAGTCAATTAAATTAAATATTAACTAGGTCTTAACTTATTATGTTGGTTCATTTAGTCACTTGCTACCTTCATTATTTTCTTGAATGAATTAATTTAATTTTCTTGAATATTCTTAGTCCCTAGACTGCATAAAATTACATTGTGAATGTTTCTTACATCGCGTTACATGCCAACTAATAGTGTCATAGGCGGTCTAGGGTGTTTGCAAATTAAATTAAGCGGATTAAGGGTTAATCCGTAATCTAATCCATTCTGCGGATTAAAAAGTCTGTATCCATTACCAATCCGTGTGACCCCAATCCAATCTAAAAATAACGAATTCTACGGATTGAGTTATATAGACCTCGTTCATTTCACCGATTCGAGTTTTCAGTTTTAGATTTTTACAGTAAAAAGCTCTCAGAAAATGTTACATCTAACTTTTTCTGCTACAGTGAAAAGCTCTCAGAAAATGTCACATCTCAGCTCGAATTGAAAACTCGAATCCGCGAAGTGAACGAGGCCATAGATTTGTAGAATGGTTGGCGTTTTAGATCTTGACTCCTGTAGCTTTCTATTTCCAATATTCTCATAAATTTAATAATAAAAATAATCACAATATATCATAACATAAAATTAAAATAGGTCCAAAAAAACTAATTCATTATAACATAAATTCAAGTCTTTCACAATAATATAAAATGTAAAATTTAAATTCATCTTAGCAAACAAACTTCAATGAGTAAATTATTTGACAATTATAATTTACATAATTTCTATATATGTTATTTAAAATTATAAAGAAAAATATATAATACATATAATTCAGATTGACAGATTATGAGGACTAATTCATAATTTTGAATTGGAAAAATCTCAATTCCTTACCAAGTTAAAATTTTTTCAATCCAATGCAATATATGCGGATTGGAGGATTGGCGTATTTGATAAACATCCGTATTAGGCACTATGCATGACTGCGCATCCCCTTTAAAGCTTTCGTGCTTTCGTAATATCACTGTACCCATTCTTGACAAGAGAAAATAAAATTTATAAAATTTAATTGAATGAAAAATCGGTATTCATAAACTTATCCATAAAATAAAAATTTAAACAAATACTTTTATTTAAGAATTTCATAAAAATAACCAAACCTGCGTTAATTTTATAAATTTTAGAAATCTAGAAACTTTTGTCTGTTAGTCTCCTTGTGATAATTAATTCTTTTAGGATTATTTTCAAAAATGCCCTTGAATTTTGGACGTTTTTTGAAAAAAAATAATTGACATGATTGGTGATTGTTTAAAACCTACGCAAATTTCTAATAGTTCATTTTGAACGATTTTTTATAGATTAAGGGCTTTTGAAGGATTTTAAATAATCATGCGGTATATTAATACAAAAGTCATACTTCGAGAGCAAAAAAGAAAGAAAAAAAAAAACTTATTTTGAAGGTGAATGTTACTCAATTTTTTGCATTGTCAGTAATGGGAGAAAACATTGTTATCTTTTGCTTCACGTTTAAACTGATTTCAATAAAATTTCTTAGTTAACATATTTCAGTAATGTAGTCAGTAATAATCTAATTTATTTTTTGTTTTTAGGAACTTATACAATAAGCTACGAAGTAGGTTTCACAAAATATTTTAAAACAAAATTTTAAAGTTTTAAGTATCATTGTTGAGATATTTTTAACATTTTTGTAAAACTTAATTAGAGGACAATTTTTAGTTTCCGATTAGTTAATAATAAAGGTAATTTGGACATCTTATGTTCTAAAAAGTGATCTTGGAATATTAAGAGGATCTTTTTAAAACTTAAAAGATACCTATTTAATATTATATAAAATATAGGGTACCTATTTTATAGTTTTTGCATGTGTTTCCTAATTTGGTATTCAAATTCCAAATGAATAATACCATGCATGTTTGGTGGATTATGAAATGCATAAGTGATTACCAAGACAAAAATTGGTATCAAGTTCTCTGGATATATCATATGGACAAGAATTCTTAGAAGCAAGTTATCAGATAAGGATCTTCTCATTAAAATGGACGTATACTACCAAGCGAAGAATCTTCAAATCCTTCCTACAGGATTGAAGTACAAAAGGCAATTCAAGCCTTATTCCACAATTCTAAAGATGTTCTCAATCAAGGGAGCTCCAACTGACTATGAAGAGATCAAGAATAAGCTTCTGAAGTGTTGTGCTGACAGCCATGATTAGTTTCAGCATCCCAATCCTCTATGAAAGAATTAGAAACTCTTCATACAGTTGCCCTTAAAGAAGAATGAAGACATTAACCCAACTAAGGCTACTCACCCAGGCATGACTCCATTTGATGTAGCCTTAGCCCAAGAAGAATGTGCACAGCTTCTTAAACAAGGTTTAATCGAGCCCACTAAGTCAGATTGGGCTTGTCGTGCCTTTTATGTAGAGAATAGATTAGAACAGGTCTGTGAAAAGAAAAGGTTAGTAATTGATTACAAGCCCTTGAACTTGTTCATGAAAGATGACCAATTCCCTATTCCAAGAAGCAGCTCCCTATTCACTCATCTGAAGGAGGCCCAGGTCTTCTTAAAGTTTGACCTCAAATGAGCATTCTGGCAATTGGGAATTGGTCCAAAAGATAGGTCCAAGTCAGCCTTCTGCATTCCAGACACAGTACCAATGGCAAGTCTTGCCATTTGGACTCAAGACGGCCCCGTCACTATTCCAACGAACATTGGCCCAAATCTTTGAGCCCATCTTGTACAGTGTCTTGATCTATATCGATGACATCCTACTATTCTCAAAAGAAGTAGAGGCCTATAAAGTCTTACTGGCCCAATTCCACCAGATTGTGGATCAGCATGGTATCCAGATATCCTAAGGAAAGTTTCAACCTGGCCCACACATAGCTCGAGAATTATTGATGTTTCCAGATAAGCACCTCACTATAAAGCAAATTCAACAGTTATTGGGAATAGCCAATTATCTCAAAAACTTTATTCCATGCGTGACTGAACATACCAGCCAGCTGTCAAAAATGTTAAAGAAGAATCCTCCTCAGTGGGGGACAGAATAGACAAACGCTGTCATAGCTTTGAAAAAAGTGGCTCAGTCACCTCCACCTCTAAAGATTCTAAGCACAGGGAAAAGAGTATTGCAGACAGACGCAAGTGACCATTATTGGGGGGCCATTCTCATCGAAGAGATTGAACGGAAGAAGCACTACTGTGAACATGCCAGTGGCCAGTTCAAAGAATCAGAAAAGCACTATCACACCATCTACAAGGAGATTCTTGCGGTAAAGTATGGAATTCAAAATTTTAATTTCCATTTAGAGGTTATAATTTTGAGGTCCACATGGATAATTTATCATTTCTAAAGGTCCTTGATTTTAAAAATCAAAGCCTTCCTGATCCATAATTACTCAAACTTAAAGATTGGTTTGCAAGATATGACTTTTCTGTCAAACGTATAAAAGGCCACCACAACCTCATCCCTGACCTTCTAACTCGACCCAAATTAGTTCAAGTCATCAACCCCTGTAAAACCTTTCCACTCATTCTCATGGCTACTAGTACACCATTATGTATCCCTATAGATAGTAACCATCATTTCCCTCCTGGTCTAAGCAATTCACCCAGACCTCATCATATCCAGTCCTATACAAAAACCCATCTCTTTTATTATTTAACCAGCATTTGTAATAGGACCCAGAATCCCCAAACCAAGAACCTGTATAATACAGAACAACCATATCTAACCATCTACAACCTTTACCTTTTCGGTCTAATCACAGAAGATGACATTTGGTACTTATGATGCCAAATAGTTCTCTACCAAATCGCTCTCAACTGTCTACTCATGCAGCTCTACACACAGCTCAATGACCCCAGCAACGAAGGATCACCTCTATGGAAGCTCTTGAAAGTAGTTCTCTCCACGCATGTGGTGGAGAAATGAAGTCTCAAGGCTCCTCCAAAAATACAGAGTCTGGACCTTCTCTTTAGCAGAGGTCCCAACGGTACCCACCATCTTTTTCCTACATCGGCCATACCTGATTAGCTCAAAAACTCAGACGTTGTACACACAAAACATTGTGTATACATGGTACACTTGCTTTGACTATTGTCACGCCCCACAAAACGGGGTGGGTGACGTGGAGCTCGATTAGGGGTTAATAAAGCAGATTCCCAGACGAGCCCCACTCGACTGCATTAAAATATAAATAAATTACAAAACCCCGAGCCTCTGACACACACAGGGCTCCACCCCATAGGACATACAGTATCGTACATACATGTTCATGTAAATAATCATTACAACAGACATCAACCACAGTCTAGTTAATCCAAATATTACATAAGTTTACATAATTCTCAAATTCCTTACATTTATTCAAGAGGATGAACTCAATCCTCACTTGATCCAACAGTAGCAATCTTCCGCTACCCCGCACCGCTCCTAGAGTCTCCTGGGAGGGGTTTAATACATTTGAAACATAAAACGTGAGCAAAAGGCCCAGTAGGATATAATTTCAAATGACTTAAAATAAATGAATAAATAAATGAGCAAGTAAATAAATGAATGAATAAGTAAATAAAATTAGACATTCAGTCCCGACAGAACAGCCTGAACCTCACATCCTTTTTCTCAAAGGAAATATAACTGAAAATAACCGTTTTACAGGCTTCAGCAAGTAATTAGTACAAATTACTTACCTAACCAAGTGTCTCGCCTACCCGGACCGAGTTTTGGGTTCTGCCCCCGAGGATGCACTCTCCGCATCCTATCTAGGCTTACAGCAATAGACTCTCTTACCGGTTCACAAGATCTCTTTATTAAGAAATCATTCATTAACATTTTGAAATCGTTAATATGACCCCACGAACTACTCAAGCCGCGGGCCCCATGACTGGACAAGCCATGAGGTTCCATGACTAAACATGCCATGGTTTTCAAAGCGTTTTCCTTTCACAAACCAATCCCTTTCTTTAAAATATTTTTCAAGGCCAAAATCCTTTTTGAAAATAGGCTCACAAAGGAAAGTGATAGAAATCATACCTCGCACGATCAAACCTGGGACTAGCGTTGCCTTTTCCGGCTTCCGCTTCCTTAAGCCCCTTCAGTCTGAATCCTCAACGATAACTGATGCAAGACAACGCTTTAGGATTAATTCTCATTCCTAAAGCAATCCAATCTCAATTAGATACCAAGGTTTCCAATTAGTGTGCCCTAATCCATTTTCATGTTTTAAAATATCATTCCAAGGGTTTTCAATCTCAAAACAAGGATTAAAGATGCTAATCCATTCATCTCAAGTCCCCAAATGAAGCTAATTTGGGTTCTCCCCGAAAACAGGGGTCAAAACAGCAATTTCAGGCCAAACAGGGTCAAACCCTGTGTCAACCGGTCGACCGGTGATAGAGTAGTGCAACACTACCGGTCGACCGGTAGTGTGCACACTGGTCGACCGGACTGGTCGACCGGTCAGCTTGCAATCCGGTCGACTGTACAGGTCATCCGGTTTCCATGTGATCCAGTCGACCGCACTGGTCGACCGGTGGAATCAGCTACGCGAGAGAAGCTCACAAAAATCAGTCCAAAACCTGCAAATCCAGTCCCAAATCGAAATATTTCAAAGGGAAACCACTAGATCTAGGTTCTAGGTCCTAAAACAAGTCCAAAGAACCCAAGATCTCCAATTTCTACTCTACTTTTACTCAAAAACCATCAAAATCCGGTTTGAACCAAAAATAAGTTTTGAAATTCAAAAACTTGAGATTCAAGAGAGGTTCTTTCAGTAATGTTACCTCGAATCCTTCTCTTGACGTTGAAAACTTCTTTAAATCTTTCCTTGGTTCAAGATCCGTTTGATTTGGGACAAAAATGAGAGAGAGATAGAGAGAGAGAGCACGGGAGAGTGAGAGAGAGTGCACGGGAAGGAAAAGGAAAGGAAGAAAAGAAAAAGAAAAAGAAAAGAAAAGAAAATGGACAAGTGTCAATATTTTAAAAGAGCAGTCCAGAAATGTGCCCAGACACACTTCTAGTTTAAAATAAATTACTGAGAATAATTTAAATACCATGGAACTATTTAAACTCACACGTGTCAGAAACATTTATTAATTAATACTCAATTAATAATTCAGATTAGGCACACTAATAATCTTAATTGCCTTAATTAATCTCAATTAATTCTTTAGGGTGTTATAACTATCCCAGATCATTTGAAGAGATCAAAGATTATCTCATCAAGTGTCTGTGCAGAGAAAATGAATACAAACCAAAGCCTGCTCCACAAACATGTGTTAGCTCCGTAATAGCACCACCCATCAAAGTCTATGGTCCACACAAAATCTTCACTGTAAGCAACTATGGCTCACATGAAGACACAGGAACCTCCACGTCAGCACCTCCATCATTTCAGAACTCACAAGATCCAGAAGAACATGACTCAGCACTATTCCAGGATTCTCATGATCCAGACTATGACTCATCACCCAACAAGCAACATAGACCTTGGTACTATCATCTCTGTGGCTCAGTGGACTCTGACTCATCAGACTGGTTTAACTTTAACTTATGTCCTTATCAGAGCAGTAGATAAGTCTGAGTCCTCACCAGCTGGCATGCACTCTAAGACACATCTATCATTATCTTGCATAAAGGTAGTTTGTCTCTTTGAAAGATAAGTCAAAAGTAAAATAATAATGTCTGACTCATTTTAAAATTGTCAAAAGTTGTTTCATCCTTTCGTAAGATAAGTCAAAAGTATAATACTATTGTCAGATAAGAATCTTATCATGTATAAAGTAGGTCGTCCTCTTGTAGCAAAAGTCAAAAGTAATCCTTATCTTGTCAAATAAAGATCTTATCTTGTAAGCTTTGTATCTCAGGCTTCAGCTATATAAGGTGAAGCTCTCAAACTGCTCAAGGCAGAGAAAAACTTGTGCACATTTTCTCATAAGTAATATTCCTCTCAGATATGAGTTTCTAAATCGTTGTTCTTCTTCTCTGAAATTATGAGTTTCTTCCTCTATATCATAATAGTTTTCCTCCCGACTAGTATGCTCTGTGCTTGCCTCTAGTAGAGGACCATGCACATCAGAAAGTTTAAGCCTAAGATTTTTACTACGATCTCCATAACCATGAGTGGTTAAGTATCTGTGATCACTAAATGCCAAAAGTCATAGAGGACGTGTCACACCCCCCAAACGGGGTGGGTGACGTGGAGCTCGATTAGGGATTAATAAAGCAGATTCCCAGACCGGGCCCCACACATAACTGCATTAAAATATAAATAAATTACAGAACCCCGGAGCCTCTGACACACAGGGCTCCACCCCACAGGACATACAGTATCGTACATACATGAACATGTAATTAATCATTACAACAGACATCAACCACAGTCTAGTAAATCTAAATATTATATAAGTTTACAGAATTTCTCAAATTCCTTACATTTGTCCAAGAGGATGTCCACGATCCTCACTTGATTCCAACAACAGCACAGCTCAGCTGCTCCGTAGCAAATATCCAGCTACTGTGCACCACTCCTAGAATCTCCTGGGAGGGGTTTAGTACATTTAAAACATAAAACGTCAGCGAAAGGCCCAGTAGGATATAATTTGAAATAAACGTTATAATAAATGTACGAGGGAATACATAAATAAATAAGTAAATAAAATAAGACATTCAGTCCCGACAAAATAGCCGGAACCTCACATCCTTTTTCTCAAAGGAAATATAACCGTAAATAACCGTTTTACAGGCTTCAGCAAGTAATTAGTACAAATTACTTACCTAACCAAGTGCCTCGCCTACCCGGACCGAGTTTCGGGTTCTGCCCCCGAGGATGCACTCT
>NW_010367478.1:35843-38044 GCF_000414095.1 Morus notabilis | reverse complement strand
TAGTTTTACTCAAAAACCATCAAAATCCGGTTTGAACCAAAAATGGGTTTTGAAATCTGAAAATGTAAGATTCAAGAGAGGTTCTTTCAGTAATCTTACCTCGAATCCTTCTCTTGACGTTGAAAACTTCTTTAAATCTTTGCTTGGTTCAAGATCCGTTTGATTTGGGACAAAAAATGAGAGAGAGTGAGAGAGAGCACGGGAGAGTGAGAGAGAGTGTGAGGGAGAGAGACGCACGGGAAAGGAAGAGAAAAATAAAAGAAAAAGGAAAAGGAAAAAGAAAAGAAAAGGAAAAAGGAAAGGAAAAGGGCATGTGTACAATATTTTAAAAGAACAGTCCAGAAATGCGCCCATACACACTTCTGGGTTAAAATAAATTACTGAGAATAATTTAAATACCTTAGAACTATTTAAACTCACACGTGTCAGAAACATTTATTAATTAAACTCAATTAATAATCCAGATTAGGCACACTAATAATCTCAATTACCTTAATTAATCTTAATTAATTCTTCAGGGTGTTACAGCTCCACCCCCCTTAGGCAATTTCGTCCCCGAAATCAAAGCCTACCTCAAAGTGTGAACAGATGCGGATAATGCTCCTGCATCGTCGTTTCAAGCTCCCATGTTGCTTCCTCAACCCCATGGTGCTGCCATAATACTTTTACTAGGGAAATCTCACGATGACGCAGACTCTTTACTTTTCGGTCGAGAATCTGAACTGGTGCCTCCTCATATGACGCGTCATACTGTATCAGAACATCAAACCACTACACTACGGCTTCCGGCTCAGGTTGACATTTCTGAAGCATGGAGACATGAAACACGTCATGCACGTGAGATAATTCAGGCGGTAAAGCCAATCGGTAAGCCACCACTCCGATTCGTTGCACGTTCGGGAACGGTCCTACATACCTTGGTGCAAGTTTCCCTTTCACACCAAACCGAACAACTCCCTTGCGTGGAGAAACCTTCAGCAAAACAAAGTCGCCCTCTTGGAATTCCAAAGGCCTACGCCTTCTGTCAACATAACTTTTGTGACGACTTTGAGCGGTCAATAGTCGTTCCCGAATTACAGCTATCTTTTCATTATTCTCTTGAATGACTTCCGGTCCAGTGCTCAGTCGATCCTCTGGTTCCAACCAACACACAGGTGACCTACAAGGACGACCATACAGAGCTTCAAACGGTGCCATTCCATTATTGGCCTGATAGCTGTTGTTATAAGCAAACTCAGCTAGATGCAGGTATTTCTTCTAGTTCCCACCAAATTCCAGAATACAAGCACGGAGCATATCCTCCAGAATCTGAATTACCCTTTCAGATTGCCCTTCAGTCTGAGGATGAAATGCTGTGCTAAAATTCAAGTCTGTTCCCATGGCTTCCTGGAAACTCCTCCAATACCTTGCATTAAAGCGCGTGTCACGATCTGACGTGATAGACAGTGGCACTCCGTGTAGCCTCACGATGTGCTCCAGGTACAATTCTGACAGAATCTTCCGAGAATACGTTGCATGAAACGGTATGAAGTGCGCAGACTTCATCAACCTATCCACCACCACCCAGATGGCATCGTGCTTCAGCTCGGTTCTCGGTAGCCCCATCAGAAAGTCCATAGTGATGTGCTCCCATTTCCATCCCGGGACAGGAAGAGGTTGCAACTCTCCCGCTGGCTTCCGATGCTCAGCTTTAATCCGGAGGCAAGTCACACATTCCGAGACATGCTCACGAACGTCCTTTTTCATGCCTCTCCACCAATACTGTCTTTTCAGGTCCTGGTACATCTTTGTACTTCCCGGATGTATGGCATACCTCGATTTGTGTGCCTCTTGCAGAATCATCTCTTTACCTCACCTGCCTTAGGAACAGCAAGGCGGTTGCGGAAATACAAGACTCCATCCTCTCAGATTTTCCAATCCTCGAATTGTTCTCCATTCTGTATTCGAATCCAAATTCCTTGGAGGTGTGGATCTTGCCATTGATTCTGCTTAACCTATTGCACAATATCCGGTGTAGAGATCAGGTTGTACACCATAGCCTAGTTACGATCTTCGTAGAACTGCAGATCATACTCACTCACCACTTCAATCATTTTCCAATCTTCTAAAGCTAATGACGCCAGAGTCCCCGTCGTCTTCCTACTAAGGGCATCAGCCACCACATTAGCTTTTCCAGGATGATACTGCAGAGTGAAGTCGTA
>NW_010367478.1:35126-35624 GCF_000414095.1 Morus notabilis | reverse complement strand
GAGATGCGTACGCTACCACGCGTCCACCTTGCATTAAGACACAGCCAAGCCCACTTCCCGAGGCGTCAGAATACACCTCATATGGTTCTTCACTATCAGGAATAGTCAAGATTGGTGCACTTGTCAGTCTGACCTTCAGTTCCTGAAAAGCATTTTCACACTCAGCGTCCCACTGGAATCTGACTTCTTTCTTAGTCAACTGAGTCATCGGTGCAGCGATGCTCGAGAAGTCTTTCACGAAACGCCGATAGTACCCTGCAAGTCCGAGGAATCTGCGAATCTCCGCTACATTCTTCAGCCTCTCCCACTGTAGCACAGTCTCGATTTTAGAAGGATCTACAGAAATTCCCTGTCTAGAAATCACATGCCCAAGAAATTTCACTTCTGTCAGCCAGAAGTCACACTTCTCCTTCTTAGCATACAACTGGTGTTCACGAAGAGTTTGGAGGACAATTCTCAAGTGCTGCTCATGTTCTTCCCAAGTCTTTGAGTAAACCA
>NW_010367478.1:32895-34521 GCF_000414095.1 Morus notabilis | reverse complement strand
TGTTCCAGACTTAGTCGTCAGAGTCACTCTCCTACGGTAACAATCAACAATTGCTCCGTATTCTGACAACCAATCCATTTCGAGGACCACATCAAACAGGCTCATCGGAAGGATAATCAAGTCTGCTCTCATTCGCTCACCGCCAATCGCGATCTCACATGATTTACACACACTCATTACCTCCACACATCCCAGTGGAGAGTTCAAAGTCATTGGGACTTCTAAATTCTCAGGTTTTAGTTTCAAGGTCCGAACAAAAGAACTTGATATAAATGAGTGTGTGGCACCTGTGTCAAACAACACGTGAGCAAAAGAATGAGAGATTAGAATCATACCCTCAACCACTGCGTTGCTGGTCTGACCTCCAGAGCTGCCTCCTGCCAGGGCATAAGCTTGTCCCTATACTTCCCTTTCCCTCTGTCACCAACATTAAGCTGTTGAGTCGGAGGCCTATACTGTTGTGGCAGAGGTGGTTGCACCGGTCTCGGCGCTTGAGGCCGGAATTGTGTAAGCAGAGGTGGTTAATAGGTCGGCATAGGAGGGTATGGCATCTGTTGTGGCTGATATGGTGGCATGTACGGTGGTGGCCCTTCTTGACTGTAAAAAGCATCACTTTGGGCTTGTTGAGCCGGCGGTCGATTAGGACAATTCCTCCTAATATGACCCACCTGCCCACAATGGTGACACCTGGGCCCGTATGGAGCATTTCTATCACTTCCGGACGAACCACTGCCACCGCTTGTCATTTTCCCAGCCGTTTGTCCCTGGTTGCGGTTTCTCCTACCACTCCATTGTGGTCCACCCGAAACGGAAGGTCTACCAGAGACAGAGACTTGTCCCGTTACTTCTTTGCTTTGGTGATAGGCCAAGTTATCCTGTTCCACCCGTGTAGCAGCAGCTACCAAATCCCAGAAGTTTCGGAGTCTCAGAGCCACCAAGGATCTTCTCACAGAGTTCTTGAGGCCCTTCTCAAACTTAAGGCATCTCATGTGTTCAGACTCCACTAGTGATTGCGCAAACCGAGATAGGTCATAAAACTTGGCTTCATATTCCCTTATAGTCATGTCTCCTTGCAGTAGAGACATAAATTCCAGCACTTTTTCTTCCCTGTAACTCTGAGGGAAGTATTGTTCATTGAACAACGTCTCAAACTGTTCCCAGGTCAACCCTACGACATCCATTCTCCTCTTAACCTGTTTCCACCAAGTGTTCGCTAAGCCTTCCATTTTGTACACCATAAACTCCACCCAGTATTCATCTGGAACTCCCATAGTACTCAAATGCTTGACTATGGAGTCTAACCAGAACTCTGCCTCTCCTCCCTCACTATTAAACGAGGGGATAGGCGCACGCCTAAATTCCCGGAAGTACCCTTGCTTCCTATCCTCAACCGGCCGCTCGTTTCGAGCTCTTGTGGCCATGCCTTGAAAGGCAGCATACATGGCATCTAAAAATCCTTGATTCTGTTGTGCCGGTTGATTAGCAGGACTACGGCGAGGTGCCATTTCCTTTAACTGGAATAAAACTAGACTATTCAGTGGATGACAGATGTCACACATGTATGTACAATCCTGGGGTTTCTTAACCTAGGGCTCTGATACCACCTTTGTCACACCCCCCAAACGG
>NW_010367478.1:21603-32044 GCF_000414095.1 Morus notabilis | reverse complement strand
AATTCTCATTCCTAAAGCAATCCAAATCTCAATTTCCAACCAAGACTTCCTATTAGTGTGCCCTAATCCATTTTAATGTTTTACATTATCATTCCAAGGGTTTTCAATCTCAAAACAAGGATTAACAATGCTAATCCATCTATCTCAAGTCCCCAAATGAAGCTAATTTGGGTTCTCCCCAAAAACAGGGGTCAAAAGAGCAATTTCAGGCCGAACAGGGTCAAACCCCGTGTCAACCGGTCGACCGGTGACAGAGTAGTGCAACACTACCGGTCGACCAGTAGTGTGCACACCGGTCGACCGTACCGGTCGACCGGTCAGCCTTATAGTCTGGTCGACTGCATAGGTCGACCGATTTCCATGTGATCCGGTCAACCGCACTGGTCGACCGGTGGAATCAGCTGCGCGAGAGAAGCTCACAAAAATTGATCCAAAACCTGTAAATCCAGTCCCAAATCGAGATTTTTCAAAGGGAAACCACTAGATCTGGGTTCTAGGTCCTAAAACAAGTCCAAAGAACCCAAGATCTCCAATTTCTACTCTAGTTTTACTCAAAAACCATCAAAATCCGGTTTGAACCAAAAATGGGTTTTGAAATCTGAAAACGTAAGATTCAAGAGAGGTTCTTTCAGTAATCTTACCTCGAATCCTTCTCTTGACGTTGAAAACTTCTTTAAATCTTTGCTTGGTTCAAGATCCGTTTGATTTGGGACAAAAAATGAGAGAGAAAGAGAGAGAGAGAGAGTGAGAGAGAGCACGGGAGAGTGAGAGAGAGTGTGAGGGAGAGAGATGCACGGGAAAGGAAGAGAAAAAGAAAAGAAAAGGAAAAGGAAAAATAAAAGAAAAGGAAAAAGGAAAGGAAAAGGGCATGTTTATAATATTTTAAAAGAACAGTCCAGAAATGCGCCCATACACACTTCTGGGTTAAAATAAATTACTGAGAATAATTTAAATACCTTGAAACTATTTAAACTCACACGTGTCAGAAACATTTATTAATTAAACTCAATTAATAATCCAGATTAGGCACACTAATAATCTCAATTACCTTAATTAATCTTAATTAATTCTTCAGGGTGTTACAGGGCGCAGTGGCTATACATGTTTATGGTTTTTGGAGCTCTCAGATAAAAACTTTATTTTTATTTCAAATATGAAAATATGAGAAGGTTCTAATTCTTATGTTAAGATTACCAATACCAAACACTCTTATGAGGAAAAGAACATATGTTATTAGAATAATTAGGGTATGTTCATTTACACAATTTAAGTTATGATTTGAGTTGTGTATATAAGAGAAAAATATTGTAATAAAAAAGTTTAATTTAAATTTTTATGATACTGTAACAATATGATTTGAGTCATAAAATGAAGGACTTAATAAATTAATTTATTGGGACGAAAATTCATAATTTAGCGAATAAATAATTGATTTATTAGTCATCCAAGTACCAAACCTCATAGTCGAATATTTATTATGTTGAGTCAATTTAGGCCATTGAATGCAATTTCAAATCCTCTTTTCACTAGTGTTAGACCCAAAATAAAAACACATATAAGCCCGTTTGGTTGGAGGATTCGTTTTCTAATTCGAATCATGGTTCATGGTTCATGGTTCTTTACAGTATTTTCTCTCACAAAAAACACACGTAAATCGAAAATGGTTCTAATCTCATGATTCTCATCCATGAACCAAACGGGCTAACGCCTTCCAATATGACTTCCAGCGGGAGAAAACAATTTCTCCCCTGTTTGAAAGCGTCATCAAATCAAACCAATACTTTTCGAAAAGTAAATGCTCTTTCATTGTTGTAAATTGAAAACTGCAATGTGATATGAGAAATCATACAAAAATTTTAATCCATCTATTATTTAACCATTTAAGGAAAATACGTGACTAATAAAGAAGATTGAGTGAAGAGGTGTTCTTTTCCCA
Source organism: Morus notabilis (assembly GCF_000414095.1). Classification (NCBI taxonomy): domain Eukaryota; kingdom Viridiplantae; phylum Streptophyta; class Magnoliopsida; order Rosales; family Moraceae; genus Morus; species Morus notabilis. Next base: position 30,108 of record NW_010367478.1, on the reverse strand, counting down.
ACATGTTACACTCTTGCTTTTTGCTCTTTCTTTATTAGGATTAGGATAGGATTAGGGTAGATTTTTTTGCTATACACTAAAAAAATAAACTATCAAACAAGATTCTATTTTTACCAATCGAATTTGTATCAAAAATTTTTTGATTTGTAATTTTTAGTTGTTTTACAAGTTGTCCTTTCAACTTGTAAAACTGTTATAATATGTCTCATTTTGATAATTATTGTGTTAAATTAATGTCAAAAAGCATGTTCGACGAAAAACTCTAACATTTCAATTCAAATATAGTATAAATCTTTTAATTTCTCAACTGGTAATCAATTAATTTACCAAAAAAAATTGAGCAAATTTAGTAAAATAAAGTATATTGTAATAATTTCATAAGTTTAGGAGGGTTAATTGTTAAAATTAAAAATATAAAGGATAATTTATAAATTACGATAAATTCAAAGAATAATTATACTAAAAATTATATTTGTTTAGGGCCCGTTTAGTTCGTTGATTTGAGTTTTTAATTCGAGTTGAAATGTAACTTTATGTGAGAGTTTTTTACTGTAGTAAAAAAATTAAATGTGACTGTTTCTGATAACTTTTTACTATAATAATTTAAATTTTAAACTCAAATTAATAAAATAAATGAGACCTTAATTTACCGTGATTTTGATCGGATTTTTAGTTCGCTGATTTGAGTTTTTAATTCAAGTTGAAATGTAACTTTATGTGAGAGTTTTTTACTGTAATAAAAAAATTAAATGTGACTGTTTTTAAAAATTTTTTACTATAATAATTTAAATTTTAAACTCAAATTAATAAAATAAATGAAACCTTAATTTACTCTAATTTTGATCGGATTTAAACGGTTAGAAATTGTTCCCGTCTACGGAGGTCCTTTTAGTTTCTGTTGAAATGAAAACACACATTTTTGGTTACATGTCCTAATCACTCTGATTCCTTTTTTTGAATAAACCCATCATGCAAATGGCCACGTCACGCGACAGCGTTCAACCTCACCCACCTGTGAGCCGTTAATACCAATGGTTCCCCTACACCTCCATCGCGTCGTGTTCCACAAAATCCGGCCAATAAAAGACACAGAAAAAGCCACCTCCTCATCTAATTCTCCGTCCAATATCAAACCTAATCAAAACCTGCCACGTGGAGAATGAAGCAAAACGTAACTGTAGAAGATTGTTCTCTGCTTCTCCTAAGTTCACTCCCACTTCCCCTGCAACACCGCACGTGACCGGCGCTCTCTCTCTCTCTCTCTCTCTCTCTTAAACTATCATCACCCTCTCTCTTCGACCGTCTCCGACTCTCTCTCTCTCAAGAACTGGCGGGAATGCTTCGAGGCCTCTGAAACTCCGAAAAGGTGAAATCTTCTTAGCTCTCGCTGATGAAGAACGAGGATGATGATGATTTTTCCATTTGCTTTTGTTGTTTTCTTTTTCTTTTTCCTGTTTTTTTTCCTTTTTTATTTTTCCTTTTTAACTTGATGCATTTATTAATCTTATGCCACTTTATTTAGCTTTCCATTTCTCCGATTGTTGATTTTTTTTTGCCTCAATTTTGCCAACTTCTCGAGCTCAGATTTCGGATTCACGCAACAATTTGTTTCGATTTTGGATCGACTTTTCTTTTTGCTGAATGTGGATAAGTAATTGTAAGGATTTTTTTAGGTTTTTTGTCTAAATTCTGTTGACAATGTTGCTTCAAAATATAACCCTCTCTCTCTCTCTCTATCTATATTATATATATATATATATAATATATGATTTTGAGGGAAATTAAGTTCTCTATGTGCGTCATTCTTTGTTTTACTGTGTAGTGAATTAATATTACACTGTTTTGAATACTATGAATTTAGGTGTTATAAATTGATTTTTTGTTTTTTCAGTAACTTCTAAGAAATGGGATTTGTGGCTCAAACCTGAAAAGGGAAAGTTCAAATACGAGCCTCAAGATCTGAAGAAGACAACTGTCATAATTTTGGACTTTCTGACGAGTTAGTTTACGAGGCAAACTATTTTGACAGGAATTTTTTAAGGGATTTTTTTTTCCGACAGATTTTGATTGAAAAATAACACACATATACTTGGCAACAGTTTTTTTTTTTTTTAATTATTATGTCTTAGTAACTATTTATGTGCATCGAGAACGATTCTAAACCTTTTTTTCATTTTCCATGTTGTGGTTTTTTTTTTTTTTTTAGCTTAGTGAACTCCTTTCATTTTTTTTTTCTTTCAGTGGACCTTCATTATCTAAAATGACCTTTTATTATAAGAGGGGAAAGAAAAATTTGGGAATATATTAGGAAATTACTGATTGTTTTGATCTTTACTTAGGAAAGTATTTAAAGTTTGTTTGTTAATATACTGCTCTACTTTCCTTCTAGGATCTGCTTGATCTCTTCGATAGAAAGACTATGAAAATTTGACATGTGACTTCAAATGGAATATGTTGTGTATATGTGTTAATGGTTTCATTTGGATTATCATTTTGTAGGCCATTTCAGAGGCGGAACAGAATTCTTGAGTATTTTTGGCAAGCTTGTTGAGGGACTTAACTCTGCCACTGAAAGTCTCCTGCCAAAGAAGAATAATGTACTGTTCTAAACTATATAAAAGAACTATACTTTGCATGATCTTGTTTGTATTAATATTTTCTAGAAATACTATACGGGAGCGTGTATGGTAGATATTTTTTTACCTATACTACGTGTTTCATTTTGTACCTATACTACGTGTTTCTGAATGTTTGATGATATTAGAATTATATCACAACCAAATACGCATAATTCTCCAGCCTTGGATTAAACGTGCTACAAAATTTTTTCTATTTCAGAAACTTGAAATTGCTGCTAAATTCTCATGTAGTGATTTTATTCCATTAATAGGTGATTCATTGTTATTGTTACCTCAGAATGAATAAGAACACATAGTTCCATAGTTCTTAATTTCATGCAGGTGATCAGGAGTTGTAGATCTGTTACCGTTATGGCAGTTGAACAGGGACAAACATGTTAGGAACTTGCCATCCGACTAAGCTCTTAACTTCAGAATATGGCGATCCGACCTCTACGGCATACCTCTAGACTGCCACCGCGAAAATTCCTTTTCGTCATACTATTGATACTTGTGCCTGTTTGTGTGATTGGAATATTGACCCATGGCCAGAAGCTTACCTATTTATTCCGTCCCCTCTGGGACCATCCCCCTCGGCCATTTATACACTTGCCACATTACTATGCAGAAAATGTATCGATGGACCACCTTTGCCGGCTGCATGGCTGGTCACTCCGATCTGAGCCCCGTCTCATTTTTGATGGCATCATCTTCAGTAATGAGCTAGATCTGCTTGAGATCAGGTGGCGAGAGCTAAATCCATACGTCTCAAAATTTGTAATCCTGGAGTCCAACACCACTTTCACTGGCATCCCGAAACCACTCTTCTTTGCATCAAACCGGGATAGATTTGCCTTCGCTGATGAGAAGGTTGTCCATGACGTGTTCCCTGGTGAGATTGCAACCCGAGGATCACGTAATGATCCATTCGCGCTAGAGAGGAGGCAGCGAATCGCCATGGACGGACTAGTTCGTCTTTCAGGGATTTCCTATGGTGACGTCCTTATAATGTCGGATGCTGATGAGATCCCCAGTCCAGACACCCTGAAGTTGCTGCAATGGTGTGATGGCCTGCCACCAGTGATGCACCTTGAGCTGAGGAACTACATGTACTCGTTCGAGTTCCCGGTTGACTACAGCAGCTGGCGGGCCACAGCGCACATTTATGGCCCACAAACCCGCTATCGCCACTCACGCCAAACTGATCATCTCTTCTCAGATGCAGGATGGCACTGCAGCTTCTGCTTTCGGCGTATTCAAGAGATTGTGTTTAAGATGACTGCTTACAGCCACGCAGACCGTGTCAGCCAGAAAGATTTCTTAAACTACTCAAGAATTCAGCGCCTTATATGCCAAGGAGACGACCTTTTTGACATGTTACCGGAAGAGTACACCTTCAAAGAATTGATAAAAAAGATGGGACCAATACCCCACTCGGCTTCTGCAGTTCATCTTCCTGCCTACTTGATACAGAATGCAGATAAGTTTAGGTTTCTTTTACCCAGAGGCTGTTTACGAACGCCGGAATGATCAAGGTACTCCATGCAATTGTTTTCACTTTAAGAAGGCTGTGCTTACCTTTGAATTAGTGTTTGGTAAGCAGGAAACCAACTTGTTAGATGTTAGGTCTTGGTGCAGAGGGAAAAAAGTTCGAAAGTTTATTGATGGCTAAAGAATGTTTTCTGTCCTGGTTACATTTTAGAGTTGTTTATTTAAACATATATATAGTGTAGTTTCATTCACTTATTCAGCCGAAAGACGGGGCTTAAAGTTGGTAAATTGTTCTTTTGTCCGATGAGAAGTGTACAAAGTTTCGGGATTGAGATTTCACTTAGTAGAGAACAATATTATTTAATCAAATCTTGGTATGGGTGGCATGAAGATTCCGTGGCTTCTCTTAAAAAAAACAAAACAAAAAAACAAAAAAAGGAGAGGGAGAATATGTGCGGTTCTTTCACCTAAACTTTCTGATTGACATTAGTTTAACAAATTTCAAGTATATATAAAGTGATATGATGATTGTTTGTTATATTGTGATTAAAATAGTTAATTAGTTTGGTTATCCGTACGTTGTATAGTACTAGTTGAAACCACACGAATACATGCGCGAGATTCTACAAGAATGAATAAAAACATATTTATTAGGGGTCTCATTTTGGAGAAATAAAAAAATAAAAAAGTATAATAGGAGCAAAAAGAAAAAAGGGGGAATACAAATTAAAAAAAAAAATATCAGAAACGTTATTTTTAGAGAGAGAAAGTTAGGAAGAGGCTCAATAAGAACAGAGAGAACAGGCTGTCGGCTTCTAGATTTCTTTGGGAAGATTGTAAAGGTCACTGGCGTTGAGTTTATGCCGACAGAAATGTAGATAGTAATTTGAATAGAGTCGTTCAAAGGAAGAAGTCGTCGTTCTTCTACCGTAGATTTAGGACGCATTTGCCGTGGAATTCTGTTGAAACTCCAGGAACTAGGTCGCGGAAGGGAGGCGAGGAAGGTGAATCGACGCGTGTGAAATTGTTGCCCGTCGTCGCGCGCATGAGATTCATGCACCACCGTATTTCCAACTTTCCTTCACCGTTTTAAGTGTTTTTTCTGGCTCCTCTCCTACCGTGCTTTACATATCTCCGATGTGGAGGGGCTTGATTTTGTTGGGTTGATCTTTTGGGATTTTTAAGTTTTTATAGTTTTTATGTTTTTTATTTATGTTAGTGTTGTACTAACGATAATGGCTTCCCATCTAGCGGCATATGGATTCGCCAGAGGGTGGTTTCCCTACCGTTCTTAGTCTATTTTGTATGGCTTGGGTCCATTTTCGGATTAAGATGTGGCTCATCTTGAGTCTTTTCTGTGTGACCGAATCATGTTATTATTCTACTTATTGGAGGAGTCCTCTATGCTGTTGGGTTAAGAGTGTGCTTACATTCTCTAATCATGTGAGTGATACTCGTTTTCTATGACTTTAGATTTTTCTGTATCCTAGCCTTTTAGTGGGTTTTTAATGAATTCACATTGTTGATTGGTTATACATTTTTTTTTTTGTTTAAATAAAAAAAAAAAAAAAAAAAAAAAAAAAAAAAAGGGGAGTCCAAGTGCAATTTGCATTATGCTGATGATTTCAATTTCAGCTAAGCCTCAAATTTGGTCGGTAGGGGATGAGAGTTAAAAGAAAAAAAATATGGACAGTAATATGTATAAAAAGAAATTATTTTAATACTTGTGAGGGTCAATTTGGGGAAGAAAATGGTGGAGTGGGCAAAATAGATAAGAATGAAAAAAAGGGGACGAAAAAAGAAAAAATAAAGGGAAAAAGGAAAGTTAAAAGAAAAAAAGTTGAAAGTTAAAAAACTAAAAATGAGACCGTAATTAACGATTCGTTAGTGGTCCTTAAAAACCCATTTAGTTTTAGTAGATGCATGTGTGTGTGTGTGTGTGTGTGTGTGTGTGTGTGTGTGTAAGTGGGTATATATTTGTAGGAAAAAATAATTAAGCAAGACAAATCAGAAAGTAAAAGATAAAAATGAAGTAGACTTAGAAATATATAAAATTTTAGGGAGTGAAGCAACAAAATAAATAGAAAAATAGGAATGGTCTCCTATCCGGCACCTCAAAAATACCTGTCCAGTCAGCACAGTAAACATAGCCGTTGGATTGCTATTTGGACGGTCATGAAAAAAAGTTATTTTTCAATGTTTGGGCGGTAGAAGTTAGGGCACCTATTATAGTTTAGCTGACAAAAAGTAAAAAAATTAGCAATAGAAGGGGTACCTTCAATGATTATTATATTAATTAAAATATTTGTTATTCATAAAGATGAAACGAGTGTCGTTTGAAAACTAAATTTTCTGGCCAAGTTTGTCGTCTGTAACGGCAGAGAAAGTGGGGCCGGTCCGTGGGGTATTTCAACGTCGGCGGAAAGAGGGGGACAATATGCAGACCTCAAAAACTAGAGAAGAAGAAGAAGAGCTGACCCACACCATCTTCACCAATCATCATATCTGGGTTGTTCTCTTCGTTGTCAATGAAGACTAATCCGCGTCAATTTACTCACTAGGAAAGCCTAACTCCCGCTCTCAATGAATCTGAAACCACCACTTCGCCACTTAACACCAGCCCTATTGTGTCCTATGTCGATCTTCGTCGCCATGAGGCTCCGTTGTTCTCCTCAGTCGATATGGGTTTCCTTTTCCATCGATATTGTTGTCAGGTATTGTTGTCTTAATGAAGTTATATAATCTCAAATGTATTTACTTCTTGAATATTAAACATTTTTTTATACTAAATCATTTTTCGTAGATTCAATCTATGCACTAAATTGCGAAGCAAAATACTAAGAGGAAAAAAAAAGTTGCTCCTTTAGAGAAGTTGAGCAAAGTTCTTGCGATTCATCGTCAAAGAGTTACTTTCTTTTGTTTATATTTTCTTTTGATGCTCCAAACAAAGCTCAACAAAAAATTCTACCTTAAAGTCTTTGATTCCACTTGTGTCTCCCTTCCATCATTTGGTCAAGATTTTTGTTTTTTTAGGCTGGAAATCATTTTTCGAAGTTACTATTATTTATACATTCATTAATGCGAACCAAACTACAAGTCCAATTTCTTTTCATGAAGTATGTTTCTTCGGATTACGAGCGGAGCCTTATCCTCGAGTTTCCGGACTATTTTCGAATTGTGGGCCGGGAGGAAACGTGGGTGTTGGAACTCGTTTGCTGGATTGATGAATTGGGGGACTTCAATTATGGAGAAGAAGGCGATGGGCGGGGATTCGGATTATGCCAAAGGGATGCCTATAGCGTTTTTTCTATGCATTTTTTTGAAAGGTTTCGAGATGGATAAGAAGTTGAAGAAGTGGGTGAACTATTGGCAGAAGCTGCCTTACGTTTCTCCTTGAAATTTTGAATGAGTTTAACTTATTTGTATGTGACTTTTACTTTAGTTTCTAGTAAGTAGTATTATAGCCGATATACATATTTTTATGCTATATATTCACTTAATTACTATAAAATATACATATTTTGAGGATTAATATACATTGTCATTTTTTATATACATATTTACATATAAATATATACACAAAACGCATATAAATATACACACTTCAATATAAATGTACAAGTGTCGTTCTGATAAGGCACTTTTCAAGTGTCTGACCAGAGACTTTGCCTATATATATATATATATATAATTATAATATAATATAATAAATAAGAGAAGAAGGGAAGGAAAAAAAAGACAAATGTTTACGAAACGTTTCGTTTTCTTTTGTTGGCGCCGTTGAAAAACGGATCCAACGTTACTAGAGATGAGTAGGATAGGATATAGGATAAAGAATTTTCTCCGTGGAGTGGCTAAAATTTGGTGAATAATATATGCAAGGGCTTACTCTTACATTTTCTTTTTTCTTTCAGCGAAATTCTGTAGTAGAATCCATATTGTGGATGTTGAATTCCAAATTATAGCATAATTATATAATACAATATAGATGTAATTTGGACTATTTTCTTTTTTTTTTTTTAAGGTTAATCTCACAAATAGTGGGTTTTACCTAGAGGTGTCAAATGGGCCGGGCCGTCCATGGACGGCCCGGCCCAGCCTGTAATAGTGCGTGATTCGGCACGGCCCTGTTCGTTACTGCTACGGGCCGGGCTGGCACGGCACGTGTAATGGACTAGGACTGGGCCTCAACTTCTCAACCCGCGGCCCAAGCACGGCCCAAGCACGTGGAGGCCTGCGGCACGGCCCTTATTCGGCCCGGCCCAAGCCCGTGAAACGGTCCACGAAAAGCCCATTTCATTTGGTTCAGTGGGCCCTTCGCGGGCCTAACGTTCGGCACGTGACGGGCCTCCCGTTTGGCCCGTCACGTGCCTCCCGTTTGGCACGTGATGGGCCA
>NW_010367478.1:17542-20093 GCF_000414095.1 Morus notabilis | reverse complement strand
ATAGATTTAATTTTGGCTATTTTTTTTTTTTTTTTTTAAGGTTAATCTCACAAATAGTGGGTTTTACCTAGAGGTGTCAAATGGGCCGGGCCGTCCATGGACGGCCCGGCCCAGCCTGTAATAGTGCGTGATTCGGCACGGCCCTGTTCGTTACTGCTACGGGCCGGGCTGGCACGGCACGTGTAATGGACTAGGACTGGGCCTCAACTTCTCAACCCGCGGCCCAAGCACGGCCCAAGCACGTGGAGGCCTGCGGCACGGCCCTTATTCGGCCCGGCCCAAGCCCGTGAAACGGTCCACGAAAAGCCCATTTCATTTGGTTCAGTGGGCCCTTCGCGGGCCTAACGTTCGGCACGTGACGGGCCTCCCGTTTGGCCCGTCACGTGCCTCCCGTTTGGCACGTGATGGGCCAAATGGGAGGCCCGTCACGTGCCGCACGTTGGGCCCGCGAAGGGCCCGACGGAAAAAAACCGAATTTCAACCCTAAAATTTCCTATAAATACCCCTTAATTCCACCATAAATCCCACACAACAAGTCACTCTCATCTTCTCATCTCACTCTCATTCTATCTCTCAACTTCTCTCTTTGATTTTGATTCTAAGCTTTTTTATCGTGTTCATTCATTTTCTAGCTCTTTCATTTACAAAGTTCAATCAAGTTCTATCAATTTTCAGAAAATGGCCTCACCAAATTTTCCTGATTTCACTGCTCTTCCTGAGCTTCATGAGGAGACATTTTTTGAGGAAGAAATGATGCCTTCCAACCCCACCCCCACTGAACCAGAAAATGCTCCAGTGGATAATGCTTCAGTATACAACGAAGAAGCTGGAGAACGCAGCAGAAGAAAAAGACCGCGAACTTCTCCGGCATGGCAGCATTTCACCGAGGAACCCCGACCAAATCTAAAAACAGGTAAGATAGAAATTCGTGCGGTATGTAAATATTGTAAAAAGTACTTTTCTAATAAAAAGGGTGGGGGTACTGGTCATCTGGATAGACATTGAAAAATATGTCTACCGTTGCACCAAGGTGGGAGTGTGGACTCCCGCCAACAAACACTATCACTCACATCATATAGGTTATAAAATTTTACATACGATGCACAACGTGCTCGTGAGGCACTAGCTAAATTTCTAGCTAGTGCCGAATTGCCTCTTTCTTTTGCAGATGATGCCTCCTTCGAAGAATTCATCCAGACAGCCTTTTGCCCACAATTTAAACGGGTAAGTAGAAACACAACCCGTTCTGATTGCATGAAAGTTTTTTATGCAATGAGACAATCGCAAGTTGAAAATTTGAGGACTTTTAATGCTACTGTGTCTTGCACTTCTAATCTGTGGGAGGGGTGTAATAAAACTGGATATTTATGTGTCACAGTGCACTACGTTGATGACGATTGGGTTTTACAAAAAAGAATAATTGGTTTTTGTTTATGTCCATATCCTCATAACGCAACAGCTATTTTCAGTACAATAATGAAAATTTTTGGGTTTTATGGGATAGAAGATAAAGTTTTAATAATTACTTTTGATAATGCGTCAGCTAATACAGCTGCAATTAATCTGTTTAAACGTAATTTGAAACCAGCATTTGGAGGGGAAATTTTTTATCAACGGTGTGCATGTCACATAATTAATTTAGTAGTTCAGGCAGGAATTGAACATATCTCTGCTAATCATACACATATTAGAGAATCATTATCCTTCATATCTAGTTCTGGAGCTCGGCTCCAAGAATTCAAACAATATTGCAGGAATAGCCAGATGCGCCCAAGAAAGTTTCCAACTAACGTGAGACATAGGTGGAATTCAACATATTTAATGTTGAAGGCAGCACTCCTGTATACGCAGCTTATCACGACATACGTAAACAGTAAGAACGATTAAATTTTAATTTTCGATCCTGATTGGCGGATTGCTGAGTATTTTTTTAAATTTTTAGAAGTTTTTTACAATACTACTGAATTACTTTCTGGAGTTTATTATCCTACTGCACATTTAGCTTTATATCATTTATTTAATATTTCAGAAACATTTTCTTATTATATGGCTACACAACTTTTTGGAAATATAGTTAACTTAATGGAAAATAAATTTAAAAGTTATTGGTCAGGTTGTCCTATGTTATATGCATTGGCAACCATTTTAGATCCTAGGTGCGGAGTAGATGGAACTGAATCATTGATGACTGCTACCGCAGAGAATTTAAAAATAGATATGCAACTAAGTATTACTGACGCTAAGAAAATGTTAGAAAAAGTTTTTAGTTTGTATGAAGCAAAATATAGCACGGGTCAAAAAGAACAGGGAACTTCGTCGTCAACTACCAGTTCGGCGCCTAAAGGATCGTCGTGGAGTTTCTTAAAGAAGAAAGAGAAAACGACAGGATCGTCCTCAACACAAGCGTCTACGGAACTAGTCAAATATTTTGAAGCAAATTTTGTAATCGATGACGACAAACTAGACATCTTACAGCGGTGGAAGAGCAAGACAGATCATTTTCCAACACTGTCCATAATAGCTCGTGACATTCTGACAACTCCAGTATCAA